>NW_026555331.1:47326978-47471978 GCF_014898055.3 Talpa occidentalis | reverse complement strand
ATCTTTTTAAAAGTTTATTTTGAAAAACGTATAATGTAAGGTATAGCAAGTCTAAGTAAAGCATCTAAAATAATTACTTTAATCTTAATCAGTAAGTTTTCCAAATATCTACATTTCTTTTAGATGTAGTTTGATAGAATTTTTTTTTTGATTATGAAAAATAAGGTTTTGTCACTTTGAGATTAGGAGACCAAATATTCTCTTTCTGTTCTTAAGATTACATTTATTTTTCTAAATAATATATAACATATTTTCTAATGTAACATATAACACTGTGTTAACTATGAATTAGTGGAAACATGTAAGTAACTATATATATAATTATTATATAAATAATATAAAAATCGATTTATTACTGAACAGTTGAAAGTTTTTAAAGTATGCACATAACATAATTTTTAAAATTACCTTAAATTTAAAAAATTTAAGGTAATGCTGTGTGTATACATGTGTTTGCATAATATGAAAAATTGAGAAACTTTTTGTTTATAAAATTTGTAAAGTTTTTTTCTTAACATTGTGCCACATAATTTTCCTGTTATTCAAAGTTCTGCATAAAATATCACCATAAAGATTTTTCACATCTTCTATATAATCTAGCAATGAAATATTTAACTATATTGCTATTTTTATTCATTTATTTTGAATAATTTTTCAAAATGTTAATGTGCTAAAATTTCAAATTAAAATCTTTAAAAGTAGGGCCTCCCTGGTGGCGCAGGCAGTTGAGCGCAGCTCTGTGAAGCTGTCAGCAGCCTCTGCAGTGCCAGTTGATCCCTGCCGGCAGCGGAGATGCCCACATGGTGAGCAGACCTGTCTTGCCCGCTGCTCCCCTCAGCAGTGTATTTCATCAGTCTGCCTGTTCTGTTCCCCACTCTGTCTCTGGTGAATCCTCTCACCCTCCTGCTCATCTGGCCTGAACCCTGGTTCTTGTATAAATAAATCTTAAAAAAAAAAAAATTTAAAATCTTTAAAAATAACCTTTATTTTATTGTTTTTCAATTTATTTAGGAATTTTCATGTTAATGATGCTTAAACGTTGTTAATATAGATAGTGACACCTGTTTTAATTGAGTACATGTTTTGTAAAATAATATTACTTATTTTTAAAATGTATTGCAATTTTTGCCAAGAGATTTATCTAGAATGCTCTCTAGATATTTGAAATTCCTGAAAAATAACTTTAGTCATCTTAATGTAAACTCTTCATCTGTCTTTCACCATGTTTTGTACTCATCTAAATATTACATGAGATAAATTAATATCTCTGTCCTCCCTCTCTGCCTGTCTTCACTGAACATTGACCTGGTGCTCAACATGGCCCTCTCAGCTACATAGTGTTTTATTTTTTAAGAAGGTGAACTTGAGGGCCTCCCCTGTTGGCGCAGGCTGTTGAGTGCTGCACTGTGAAGCTTTCCTCAACATCTGCAGCGCAGGTTCGATCCAAGCCGGCCAGGGAGGGTCCCACATGGTGCACAGACCTCTCATGTCTCGCCCGCTGCTCCCTTCAGCAGTGTATTTCATCAGTCTGCCTGTTCTGTTCCCTGCTCTGTCTCTGGTGAATCCTCTCACCCTCCCACACATGTGGTCTGTGTACTCTGGTTCTTGTATAAATAAATACAAGGTGAACTTGAGTAAAAAGACTTTCTATGTTAATTATGAATCAGCGGAAACATGTAACTAGTGATTCATACTATATATTTCAAAAACCTAAAGAAACAAAATCCTTTCCACTCTTTATTATATTGAAATTTATTGCATGTACAGAAGAACCAAAGAAATGAGATATTTGTTTAGATATTAAGCTAAAATGTTTCTGCTAAATAGAAAACTTTTCTGAAAATGGTTTGGTTGCTGAAAAGGTAAGGTAGAGTTACAGTTTGGAAACATATTTAGTTTTGAACAGAGCAACAGTAGATAATACCTTTATCCATTATTTCTGAGAAAAGAGTAACCTTTGTTTACATGTGTTGAATATGTTGAAATGCATAAAACAGATGTAACATTCTTGAAAGATTACTTTTTTACATACCAATTATTTCAAATATAATTATCAAATAACATTCATGATAAATTGACTCAGAAATTTGCATAAATGCACAGATCAAGTTTCTTTGGTATCAATTTATATGTTATGCATTTTGATTTTAAGAGTTTTTAATATTTTTTTAAAATATGTGGCCCAGGTTAAAATTATTTAAAAAATGGGGTAATAGCAAAACTCATGTTTTCATAATTTCCTAAAGAGACCTACTTTTCCACTAAAACCAGGGGTTTTCTTCTTTAATATTCTTTTTTTGGCTTCCATTATGTGTGTATGAGAATTCTTGGAAATAAGACTGTAATGTGTCTGCTCAGCTATATTGATCTCTTTATTAAACTCAGTTGTTTCTCCAACTTGCCTCCAGTCTCTTCATGACTTTTATATCAAGTACAGAATTTAAATGTGTGTTTCTGTGCTGAAATTTTAATATGCAATGATATTGTAGTTGATTCAGCCATAGGGAATGCATAAAACAACATGAAAATTATATGATCACAGAAGCAGAACCAAAGCCTTAGGAGAGACAATTGTTTTAGAAAGGTTAGCCATGTTCTTTCATTTTTAGCTTCAGAGTTGTAATATGCAAAGTTCCCTATTGTTTTTCAAGGGAAAAAAGAAGAGAATTTTATGGTGTAATATTAATATTCTACTTTCTTTAGTTTAAAAACATTGGTTCTATATGGTGAGTCTGTTCTTCCTGGATCTTGGTAAAACTAAAGATATTAATTTCAATATAATTTTTGTTTCTTTTGTTTATAGAGGGACATCCTCCTTTTGCTCAATTATTCTCAAAAAAATATAAGTGTTTGAAATAATGTATTGACATTAAGATAACATTTGGAGATAAGCACAAAAAATTCCATGTAGTTTATGAGAAATATGCCATTTGATATTCTAGTATCCAGTATGAATATAAGTTTATGCATAGATATGATTGGCTTGGTTTCATTTAAATAATGGTTATATGTAGCAGCCTTATTTATTGAAGATTAGATAAATGATGGACATTAGAGAATAATATTGCAAAAATACTCCTTATTAGCTATAATCAGGAAAAAAAAAGCAACCTAATATAATTACTTATGGTCTACAGGGTCATTTCTGTCTTATGGTTTAAGAGCCTTTTAGGTATGGATCAGCTTTTCTGCATCCAGGTATGAGCACTATCAGATTTGGAAGTGAGAGTCCTAACAAATTTTGTACATTTATATGTCTCACTTAATCCGATTCCTCTTGAACACACTGGCTCTTAAAAGCGAATGAAATATAATGGCACATTTGGCAATTGCCCTGAATGTCTAGCACACTTTTCAAAGATGCATTTGCTCTCATCTAGTTCCTAGAATGTTTTTGATTCATAACTCTTCTGCATTTTGTCCTTAATGTGTCTTTTTTTTCTTCTTTTCCGTTCTTCCTTCTATACTTTGACTGCCATTCAATAAACTAGTTTCACATTTTATTCACTTTCCATTAGGATTTTTGTTTCTACCTGTGTTTTTAGAACCCAATCTTTCCTTGCTATGGTCCATATTTGCATAAAGTATGTATTAAAATAAGTATGAAAATAATACTTTAAAATAAATTTATTTTCAACATATATGGATATGCAGAGCTCTGTCTATTAAGGATACATGTGGATTTCTATATAGAAGGTAAATAATTGCCCTACTTTTGCTAGACTAATTTTCAGGAAGGCAAGAATTTTTGTCAATTTGTGTTTTTTTTTTTTTTTTATGTGTCCCAAACATCTAGAATAGTTTCTGGCTTATATATTAGCCACTCAATAAATATTTATCAATGAATTAATGTTATATTAACCACACATCTGTTCATAATTATCTGCATATATTTTCTCTTTATGTTAATAGAGAAGAGTGCATACAGGGAACTGTGAATAAACCAGGCAGGTCTGAAAAGAAAGCAAATGTATATGACTAAAGGATATAAAGTAAAAGCCTTGCTAGAACAAAATCGAAACCAGATATAAATATGACCCAATAGTATTTTGCAAGATGGTAGAATTACCAAGAATTCTGAAGAAGATTAATTGCATGGCTTCAAATCCTCATCTTAAAAGAGGAAAACAATGGAAGACTTATTAGTTATAATAGAATGTTAGTGAGAAATAATAAACATTAAACCATGGCTTGCTTTTTGACTATCTGGACTTGGCAGGGGAGAAAGAGCATAAAGATGGCCAAGTGATAGAGAAAAGCTAAAGCCTATGTATCTAAATTGCTGTATTTCATATAACCCGGATTCTCCTTAGTGTTGAGCTTAGAGGTTGTAGTTGGAGATGACATAAAGTAGTTTTTACATTGTTCTAATTAAATCATAGGAGGATGGCAGATGCCATGTGGGATGCTTAAGATTTAGTACTGGTTGAGTTTGATTTGGTATTATTTGTTTAAGAATTTGGACATTTTGAGATTTGTACTATTGGGCTCCTTATTATCAAACAAGGAGGGCATCTCAGAACCTTATGGAACTAGGAAATCCCTTTGCAAAACAAAACAATGGTAATGGGAGTCCTGCCTAATTCATATAGTTATCTATTGCAATCTGTACATCTCATAGAAATAAATATTATTAATCTTATAGCATAGACAGTGAAACTGAAATCTAGAGGTGGTGAAACGACTATTAGAGTAAAAGAGCTGGGAAGTGACATAACTAATCTAAGTCCAAAGATCTTAGATGACATCTTCCTCTCTCTGCATCTCTTGATGTTCCTTATAAGATCATCCAGACAGGGCCTCCCCTGGTGGCGCAGGCGGTTGAGCACAGCGCTGTGAAGCTGTCCACAGCCTCTGCAGCGCTGGTTCGATCCCGGCCGCCCAGGGAGGGTCCCACATGGAGCTGCAGACCTCTCTTGTCTCGCTGCTGCTCCCTCAGCAGTGTATTTCATCAATCTGCCTGTTCTGTTCCCTGCTCTGTCTCTGGTGAATCCTCTCGTCCTCTCGTGCATCTGGCCTGTACCTCGGTTCTTGTATAAACAAATAAATAAATCTTAAAAAAAAAAATCCAGACATCAGTTAGATAACAAAACTTTTGTGAAGATGCCGTAGTAACTTTACCATACAAGTTATAACTTTTTTGTTTTGAGGTTCTTAGGTTTAACTAAAGATTTATCTTCCAGGTCTCTCTCTCTTTTTTTTTTTAATAAAATGCAACTGTTTCTTTCTTTCTTTTTTTTTTTAAGATTTATTTATTTATTTATACAAGCACTGGGTACATTCAGAAGCGTGGGAGGGTGAGAGAATTCACCAGAGCCAGAGTGGGGAGCAGAGCAGGCGGACCGAAGTACACTGCTGAGGGGAGCAGCGGGCGGCAGGAGAGGTCTGCGCGCCATGTGGGACCCTCCTCCGGTGGCTGGGGAGCAGCCGGGGATCAAACCGGCGCTGCAGAGGCTGCGGGCAGCTTTGCAACCCAGCGCTCAACTACTGCGCCACTGGGGAGGCCCTCTTCCAGGTCTCTTTAATTGAAAAATGGATGCACTATTTTAACTCTTTGGAAGAAGACCTAGCTTTAGTTAAGGAAGAAATTATACTACTATTTTTTATATTTAAAGTCATAGAAGATTAATTATTGTAAAATGAAGAAGGTAATATTTGACATTGACTATTTCTAAGTTTATTGGGGTTTTACATTTCACATACCTGTCAAATTTCTTCTTTATGCAAAATTAATTTTTGAGGAGAAAGAAATGTAAATGAAAGAGGTACTGTTTGTTTTTCATACCTTTAGCAAGTTATTTTATAAACATGAATAAGATTTCTAAATTGTCTTGCATATGCAAAGTATTTACAAGAATTTCCTTATCTTCACAAATTTTATTTTGATTAAAGTACACTTTTTTTTTGTTAAAATGACTTTACAATCTCTAATTCATTCGAAAATTATCCATGTCTACTATAAGCTAAGTAGAGTGCTGTGTGCTGGGAAAACATCCATGCCCTTATGAAGCTTACACTCTAATAAGGACTAAAAGACAAAACAAAATAAATAATAAAAATATTATATGATTACATGGTGATGACTTAATGAAATAGGGAGACTTGACAATGCCATTTTTCTATTTTAAAGTTAGAATAAATATACTTATAGTCAAGTGATCTTTCTTTATTCATTGTTATTTTTTAGTTATATATTAAAATTACCAATTTGAAAAACATGCTACTTATCTCTTACTTGTCCCTTCAGAATACTTTGAATGTCCTTGTTTCTTATCTAACAGACATGAATAGGATTGGATTACACGAAACCTCTTTTAGCCTCATGTTCCTGGTACTGTTGTTCAGTCTTTGGGAAGTGTTTACAGGAGACCAGAGTTTGGCTGTGGAGTGAGATTGGGGTATTTATTCTTCTCAATATTTTGTTGCATATTAACTGTGCCTTCTGCTGCCCGTCACAGCTTCTACAACATGTGCATACAGCCACTCTCTTGGGGTTCTAATAAATACCTGATTCTTCGCAGTCTCAGTCTCAGGATAGGGCTTCCATTCTTTGGATTAAAGTACACTTTAATCAAAAGGTACCTACCACTAATTATGATTGTTTCTTTTATGCCAGCACCATCTTTGTAAATAGTCTAAAAGCTCTTATAAACTTTCCTTGAATTATCGGTGAGGATATACTATCTGATTTCTACCAGATCCCTAGTTAATCTGCATATCCTACACACTAACTGTTATCTACCTGATGGAATCAACCAATTGAAAGAGCAAGGAGATCAAGGAAAGTTTACCGTGAGATGTAGGTAAGGCTTTATCTAAATAATTTCAGGGTAAGGGCCACACAAGCCTTTTATATATTTGGAAGGGGATGTAGACCTACCCGCCTAATGGTCTGGTATCCTTAGCTTTCTGAATTTATACAGAGAAAGAACAAAGTGAAAAGATGGGCTAAAAGAAAAATAAATCCAAAATTTTATTTTAATGTATGCCCTTAGCCTTCCACTCTTAATTTATAAGCAAAAACAGAGAATCTTGCTTCCCAGCATATGAGAAGTCAATATTATTGAATATTATTATTTATGTTTTCAACATTTATGTTTCATATGTATGAAATAGTTCTCATTTCATAGTTTCCCTACCTTCAAAAAAACATTTTAGTCTTATAGGGGTGATTGTGATTTCAATTGACATATCTACATGTGAATAAAGACAATTATAATGTTGCTATAAAATTGAATAGAACTATTAATATTCTCCATATGCATTGTAAACATCAATGAAATAATGCTCATTAATTCATAGGTAGAAAACACATTGTAGAATTAAAGAGCTTTCAATATCATCAAGAAGTTTGCATATGCAATGCTATTTGTGAATATTTTTAAACCAATGAGTATTTTCTCGAAATCCTGCTATGCAGGGGTGGGAAAAATTGGTGGTAGAGTGAAAATGCTGAGTTCACAGCCTCCTCTTCATACATCTAAAATGCAGCAGGACAAATGCAAAAAAATTAAAAAGAAAAAAAATGAAGATGATTACAACACGTCCTAGGAGTAACATGAAGATGGGGGACCCCAGTGAGTTGCAAAATAGGCCAGGCAGATAGTCCACTCAGTTGGGTGAAATGAGTGGCAGCCAAGCTGGCATTGTGAGCAGCAGAATAAATCTGGCAAGACCCTTGCCACATTACCCCTCACAGACCTAGATGAATTCTGGGATGGGATCCAGAAGCAGGTCTCCACAGACATCTGTGCATACTAGGCGAGCTCCAGGAAGGGGTCTGAAGGCAGCTCCACCATAGCAGGCTTCCACAGACATCAGGGCAGCCATGGTGATATCTGGAAAGGGATATGGAAGATGAACTGTCACAGTCAGTTCCTATGCATTTACATATATTTGGTAAGCATGAGGTGGAGAAATTACATGATCCTACAAATGACATATTTTTTTCAATTTCAGAGTGCTGAAAATGTTAATTTAAAACATCCCTATGAGGCATGGAGTACCACAAAACCCACTTAAAACATTCTGAAAAGCTTCAGAAAAAACTCTAAGAGGGAAAAAAATCTGTAAGTGGGAAACATTGCAGGTTTGTGCTGCAGGCCATGTAGCTAATAGAGAAAGGTTTTAAGGTGAGTGAGACAAGTTGAGAATAGTATTGTGTTGACCTTAAAGTTAAGAGATTCAAATCCAACCATGACATAGACGAGAAGTTGTTCTTGCAAATGCTTCTTCTTTTTTAAATTTATGGTTGAAATGGATCTGACACTCACTCACTTATAACAGCAAGAAGATAAAGCCTTGGGCTAACCAAGCACATGTTATTGGCTAAATGTTTCATATGTAGTTTCTTCATAATTAATAAAAACTTTCTGTTTCTCATGGATAGAATTGAATAAATACCAAGAATGTGAGATATAATATTGAGAAATGTGAGAATTTACAAGTGTGTCTTAATAATTTTGTTGGTATCCATTGAAAGTATAACAATGGTCCTCCTTGTTATGAACATTTAAGATACTAATTTCAGTGATATTACTTATTTTAATATAGTAGTAGGAATTATAGAAAAGTCTTTTCAAGTGGATATGTCACTTTTTTTATAAAAGATTTATTTTTTATTTATTTATGCATAGAAGAACTGGGGTGTAGGCCAGAGGTGCAGGGGGATGAGAGGATTCAGCAGAGACAGAATGGGGAGCAGAACAGGTAGATCCACTGAAATAAACTGCTGAAGGGAGCAAATAAACAGCAGGAGAGACAGGAGAGGTCTGCTGTGCCATGTGGATTAGCTCCCTGTCTGGGGATCGAACTCACGCTGCAATGGCTTATGATAGCTTGATAGTGCTGAGCCCTTAACCCCTGCACCACCAGGGAGGTCCCAATCACCTTTGTTATTTATTTATTTATTCAACAGTTTTGACCAGGATCCCTGGCTGGCAGTGAGGATAAAAACTGTGACCTGAAATTCCTCATAATTTGTTAGCAAAAATAGACAAGAAAAGCAGTTAAGATGGAAAGTCCTATATAAAGATTTATACATCAAGTGTCATGAAAGAATAAAAAGAGGTTCAGAACAGGAAGACCCAGAGGAACTTGTAAAATTCTGGATCATGTTCAAGAAATGGAAAATTAGCTTTAATGAGTTATAGTAACTAGTCTGATAAGAAGGCGAGAGGAAATGCTATATATTGAAAGAGCTCTTTTGAAAATAGTTCATTTATTGAAAATGAATGTTTCTCATCAGAGACTATCAATTGAACTGTTTGATTGAATTATAGTGCATCCATTCAATGTAAAGCTGTAAGAAGGAAAAAGGGAAATGTAGACAATTATAAGTTAAATTGCAGCATATATAATTTGGCAAAATAAGCAGACAAATAAATAAAGTATAACTGTGTGTAGACTTTGCAGTTTTATCATAGAAAGAAGGAAATATGTATTTTAATAAATAGTCAGTAGAATGAAGAAGGTTATCTACCCATAAAGATTCTCCTTTGGTATTTACAGTGCACTGAGACTTTTTGAGTGTGGGAGGTGAAATAGAAGTGAATAAAATTGGCTACATAATTGGTAGGACCCAAGCAAAATGGAGGCTTTTAAATATGCTAAAAATAAAAAAGTGTTAAATGTTCTAAAATATTAAACATTTTCATTTCTTCTGACAAAACCTAAGGATTGATATCAATTTAAAGGGAATTACTCTGACTGAGAGATGGGAAAATTTGAACATAAAAATAAAAAGATAGCTACAGTTGATCGAAAGACAGAAAACATGACAATATCATAATTTGATATTAAATGTAAACTTCATTTGTTGTTTTTTGGAGATTTCTAAAATATTAGCTATTATTCTGAATACTAGTAAACAAAGGGAGAGAGTGAAACAACTATTCTGTTTTCTTATAAAACAGTACCTGAGACTTATCAAATTGACAATGGAAAATATTTAATAATAAAAGAATGTCAGTTAGTTAATGAAGACATATCATAGAGTATCACCATTTTATACCATGTAATGAAATAATGGATTTAGACAATGATCATGAATGTCTGAGAAAATCCTCAGATGAAAAGCTATTGGGAAACTTTGGACCTAACTATATTAGTCAATTTTAACATAAGCTAAAAGAAGCAATAAGACCTCATAGGCTTTTGAATATGATACAATAGGATGTGTTCAATACCATGTAAGACATTTTTGGCAAATAGACAAGTAATTAAATAAACAAATAACTTCTAAATCCAACTTCCATTAAAATAAATTACAGATTTCAGGAGATGTTAACACCTCAGGGATGCAATAAGCAAAATATAGAATGTGGTAAATTCTCCAATTCGATTGAACAGTTTCCTATTACTTGATATTGGGCATGGGTGGGTGAATTTTGACAATTCTTTAATGACTTTTGGACTTTGTAGTAAAATTACTCATATAAAAATAAAGGAATTAAAAGACTAAGATTTAGTTGGTGGCATAGCATTGTATATTTACTAGGAACATGAGCATATTAGTAACTGCGTGTTAAGGAGTTCTTCTCTTTTCCAGATTATAAATTCCACAAGCCTAGGAGAATGTTTTCTTATGAATAACTCTATCTGCAACATCAAATAGAGTCCATGTGACATGTGGTATTTTATTACATTCCTCCACCAAAAAATAAACAACAAAAAAGTGAAACAAACAAACAAAAAAAGAACTGAAGAAATGGACACACACACACACACACAAGTTCTGTGTCTAGCAGATTTGGGAAACTGATCTAGATAAGCTAGAGAAGCACTTTGTCAACACTAAAATTATCTTTTTCTTACATAGTTTATATTCCCTTATAGGCTTAAAATATACTTATTTAGCTAAAACTATATTTTCAAATATAATATAATGGAGCAAAGTTCAATGTAATCTTTTCTACTGTAATATTGATAGGACAAAGGACCTTTATAAACCTTACATAGTTTATTTTAAGCTACCTTCTCTTCCACAGTGCCAGTGGGGAGATTTCTCTATTTATATTTGTTTCCTCACTAATACCAGAATTTATCACTTTTTTCCAATATTATTCATTTGTTAAAGCTTCCTTTGCCTGCTTTTTCCCAGTTTGGGAATTGCTAAACTTTAAGGAGTAATTCATCTGCCACCTCTTCTGTGGAACAGGTTTTACAAAACCACACCAGTATGAACTTGTCTCTCTACTCTCAATAAAATTTTTCTTATACGTTAATTATAGCACTGTAGCTATTTGTACCATAATCACTTATTTATGTGTTACATATAAGATCTGTAATGCATTATTCTTAGACTCTTTTAGTGTGAATACACAGGACAATTATAGAAACAATAAATGAATGATCAGGAATGAAAGTACAGAAATAAGTTACTAAAACCTAATTTCTAGAATTTGTAATTAGAAAAGGACAGTGAAGATAGAGATAAGTAAATTGGTATATCACATTGTTGTAAAAGAATAAAGAAGAGCGGGGTCAGATAAGCCAGGATTGACTGGTAAGAGTTAACAAGAACTATAAAGAATGTAGCAATATCATATATAATATACAATAGATTATGTATGTATTCATTTAATCAGGGCACCATAACAAAATAATCGACGGGGGTTTTAAACAACACAAACTCATTTTCTCACAATTCTGGAGGCTGATAGTCAGAGGTTAAGTTGTTGGCAGCTTTGATTTCTCCTGAAGTCTCTCTCCTTGTCTTACAGATGATTGTCGTCTCATAAAGTCCTCGTGTGGTCTTTCCTCTCTGTTCACACAATCCAGATGTGTCCATATATCCTCTTCCTATAAGGGTATTTGATTGACTTAAGGTTCATGATAGGGTCTCATTTTAACCTGATCAGCTCTTTAAAGGCTCTATGATCAAACAGTGTCACATTCTGAAGTACTGGGAGTCACATACGTCAACATATAAATTTTGGGGAGACACAATTTGACTCATAACAATATAATATTAATGCCATGCTAAGGCCTCCCTGGTGGCTCAAGGGGTTAAGATGCAACCTATGAAGCTGGCCACATCCACTGCAACACGAGTTCAATCCCCAGCCAGGGAGTTACCCACAGGGTGTAGCAGACCTCTCCTGACTCCCCCGCTGCTCCGCTCAGCAGTGTATTTCAATCGGCTTGTTCTGTTCCCCACTCTGTCTCTGGCGAACCCTCTCACCCACGCACTTCTGGCCTGTACCCCAGGTCTTGTATGCATAAATAAATAAATCCTTTTTTTAAAAATACCATACTAAACCACACCACATCGTACCACACCAGACCATGCTGTCCTGTGTACTATACTACACTGTACTAATATATACTTGTTACTGCCCCTGAGACTAAGACAGAACACTCAAGTAAGTACCCAACTCTTTCCTCGGGGCAAAAATCCAGCGTTTGGATTTTTGCCTTGAGAAGTTGTGGAGCCCTGCTAATGGAGTTTACTAGAGCTTGACCTTGAGAACTGCAAAAAATCCCCCTTTTGTGTTGCAGGAGAAAACTGTGAAGAGGGAGAGTCATTCTGCCATAAAACCATTTAAAGGGGCTTGGTGGGAAAAGCCGCTGGCCATGAGATGATTCTAGCAGCCAAGCCCTGCAGGAACTTGTGCTGAAGAAGCTGGGGGAACTAACACAGTGGGCACACTGAAACAGGAAGCAAAACACTCTCTTCCCTAGACCCTCTAGTGACAAAGCTTCAGTGGAAATTGGCAAAGGAAAAATATTTAAAGGGCCCATATCAATTTGCACAGAGTAGTCAAGAGCATGAATATAGTGCTGAGAGACTCCCTATCTGGCATGAACATTATTCTACTGAGTTTAGAAAAGGACAATAGGAGTAATGATAAGTTAATTAGCATATTACAATGAGAAAAAGAACAAAGACCAAAGGAGAGGAAGTCTTCTATTTGGGAGATAAGAATTAAGAAATAGATTATCTCATCCCATACTCTTTGAAATAAAATGTTTAATTCCTTTTTCAAAATTTTCCTGATAAATATATCCTCAAGCAAGTATTGGGGAAAAGCAGTTTTGCCAGAAAACTATCATCTGTCTATTATTCTCTCTCTCTCTCTATCCATCCATCCATCAATGTGTCCATTTATCATCTACAGTAAATATATATGATGTGTTAGACTATGTTGAGCATTGGTTTGTAACAAATAATGTTTTTAGTCTGCTTGACAATGGACAAAGTGATACAAAGAAAGAGAAGATTGATGAAATAATATTTTTGGTCACTAAAAATTTTGTAATGAAAGAGGTTTTTTTTTTTTTGTTTAACAAGTTTCTTTTTTTCCAAAACAATGTCTTTTCATCCTGTTTACTTTTTTTTTCATGCTTGTTTCTTTTGCTTCAGAGAATCCTTCTTAAATAGTTGTCTGAGTCATTTGGGTTTAGGGTATACAGCTTAAGAATCTCTAACTTCTATGAAATTTTGTCTTCATTTTGTCCTTTCATTTATACGAAATGTATAGATTAAATAAATGGGAATATTCTGGATCAATTGGATGTTGTTTTTTATAGCAATTGAATGCTATTTAATGCCATAATCTACACTTAAGTCAAGCTCAAATACTGAAATTAATCTCATTAGTAATAAATAGTTTTACTCCAAAAGCTAAAAGAACTATAGAAAAGTCAATGTACAAATGATTACAAGTCAAAGAAATGCCATGATGTACAAACACAGTTTTTTAGAATAATTTGAATACAGTACAGTGGTAGGGGTATGTGACAGTTAATTATATGTATCAACCAAAATGTTCCCAAAATTTTGGTCAAACATCATTCTGGGTATCTCTGTGAAGTTCTGTAAAAGACTGGCATTTAAATTGGTAGAATGGATAAAGCGGATTGTCCTCACTATGTGAGTGGGCTTTATCCAATCTAGAAGAATAAATAAACTAAGAGAGAGGGAACGTCTCCTGCCGAATGCTTCCGTTGAACACTGGGTCTTTATCTTGCCTTAGAACTCAAACTGAAATATCGATTCTTGGTTCTCATGCCTGTTGACTTTTGGAATGAAACTTACATGATCAGATATCTTGCTTTTCAGGCCTTCAGATTCAGTCTTGGAGTCACATCATCACTTCTTCTGATTCTCCATTAGTGATATTTTCAGAAGACATATTCTGTCAGAATTTATATTCTCTAATATATCCTCAAATGTCACTTTGCTGATGGCAGATCTTGGGACTTCTTAGTCTCCATATTGCATGAGTCAATTTCTTGCAATAAATCCTCTTTCATTTATATATATATATATATATATATATATTCATTTTATATATAGATATACTTATACACACATGTATACACAAGTGTATGTGTGTATAACAATATATATCCTACTGGTTCAATTTCTCTGGAGAATTCCAACTAGTACAGATTTGTATCAAAATGATGCTGTGTATAGATAATTAGCTTCAGCCTAGACAACATAATTTGAGATGTTATATTCTCTTAATGTATGTGGTACTAATTTTATAGTATCATTCATATTTAAAGTGCAAAATATTTTATTTTATTATTTTTTTAAAGATTTATTTATATTTATACAAGAGCTGGGGTACAGGCCAGAGGCGCCGAAGGATGACAGGATTCACCAGAGACAGAGCGGGCAACAGAACAGGCAGACTGACTGAAATACACTGCTGAAGGGAGCAGTGGGCGAGGCAGGAGAGGTCTGCCACGCCATGTGGGAATCTCACTGGCCTGCTGGGAATCCAGCCATGCTGCAGAGGCTGCTGAAAGATTCATAGCACTGTGCTTAAACCGCTGCGTGACCAGGGATGCCCAAGAAAAATATTTTAAATTTACTGTTTGTGAGACCCAATCACATAAGAAATCTATGACATTTCATTGCTGATTTTTCCTTTTTTTAAGATTTATTTATTTATTTACAAAATAAAGGTGAATTTATACATTTGTTTTAATCATCAAATAAAATAGCAATTATAGTACAAGAGACAAAAACTGTAAGATAACTTAGAGTAATAATGAAAACAATGTAAAATATACTAATCCTTTCATTTTAAAAACCATCTGCAATAATAGTGTCAACCTTAGGAAATACATTTTTTAATTGATGAACAGCAAAATTGAGAAGAGAAAGGAATTGAATTATATATCAAGTGTGCTGGGACTTACCCACAAGCCACAATCTAAATTAAATATGAGGTGAACCAAAATAAGTGATGTTACTAATGTCACTCTTTTGAGCAGATGAAATTTAACCATTAATTATGTCATATCAGAAAAGGAAAACCAAAAAAGACTTGACAATCAGTGGTATAGAGTAGAAGATCAAGAAAATTTGAAACTATTTTGAATAATTTCACTCATGATTCTCATACCTCCTCCTAAGGGTATCTAGGCATCCATGCTAATTATCTATCACTGAATAACAAACTAGATTAAATTACTATGGTTAGAAATAAAGGTAATTTCATTATATTTCATGGTATTGTGAATTAAGAATTCAGGCAGGCATCACTTTGAGATTCCTCTATTCTGTGTAACATCATGCATGTTACTCAGAGGGGTTCAAATGATGGATGGGCTCTCTTGAGGGTTAAGGATGGATTCACTCATGTCTTGAGCCTTTATTGCAATGATTGGAAAAGTGGATGCCACTGGCATATTGATGGACCTCAAATGGCCCCTGCAATATGGTAGTCTCAGGGTAACCTGGCTTCCTATGTGGAAGCCCAGGAGTTCTAGAAATAGTGCTCCAATGTTGGAAAGTCACTTTCATGGCATTCCATTGTTCTAGCATGCCATTACAGCAAACCTGATTCCAAAAAAGGCAATTTGATCCTATCTCTCAAAGGAAGAGGTAACAACTTGTCAACATCTCATACCTCCAACAGCTACTACTCTCAGTTTTGTTTTTGTTTGTATGCTAACACGTAATTTCATTGTCATATCTTTGAAAGTGTCCCAGTTGGAGATAAAAGTTTTAGATTTAGAGAATGAAGAAGCTATTAACATGTGCCACCTAATATAAAGATGAAAATGCTTTGACTCCAAAGTATTTGAAGAGCAGAGTTCAATGAATTAAATGGTAGAGTGTTCATGCTTGCATTTTGTGTTGCTCTTAGAGATGTGTGTGCGTCATATATGTGTCTATCATAAAATGATTGATTTTTAAAATATACTACGCAATTATATAGTAATCAGTGCCAGTGCATTATAATTGTCTCAACCAGTAAAACACTTTTTTTTTCTTTTATTTCTCAGGTATTTTTGGTAACTTTTCTTAAATTTAGGCTACATTTGTTTACAACATTGTCACAGATTTAGTGATATAAGTTCACCTCTCTATACAATACCCACTACCAAAGCACTCATAATCCTCCACCACAAATAACTAGACACCTTACCTCCTTTGATACCCCACCCCCCATCCACCCCCTCTACTGCCTCAATTCTAAAGTCATATTTCAGGGCTTGTTTTTGGCTTGGTTTAGTCTGTCCCTTTGTTTTGTTTCTTTTATAGTCCACATATGAGTGATCAGCCAATATTTCTCTTTCTCCTTTTGACTTATTTTGCTTAGTAATAATCCCCTCCAGTTCCACCTTTGTTGTCACAAATAGCAAGATTTATCTCTTTTTATAGCTGAGTAGTATCCCATTCTGTGTATATACATTTTTTTTTATTCACTCATCTGTCATTGGGCACTTTGGTTGTTTCCTAACTTGACTATTGCATATTGTGCTGTGCTGCAACGTAAGAATGCACATATCTTTTGGAATTAGAGTTTTGTATCTCTTCAAAGAGATACAAAAGAGTGGAATTAATGTATCACATGGTATGCCTACTTTTAATATATTGAGGAACCTGAATATTGTTTTCAACGGAAACTGGAACAGTCTACCTGCTTATTAAGAATATACGAGGGTTCCTTTTTCTCCACATTCTGGCCAACACTTATTTCTGGTTTTTTTGATGTTGGTCATTCTATTTTCATGGGTGTGAGATAGTAACTCATTGTGTTTTGATTTGCATTTCCCTGATGATAAGTAAGACTGAACATTTTTTTGTATGTCTATTGGCCATATAAAACAAATATTTCTTATATTGCATATTTCTTAATATGTTTTTGAGAATAAAGAAATTTCATCAACCTAAGTAAAACTTTTTAAAATAGCAATACGCTTTTAGTTTATATTTAACTTATATTGGCATGCCCAGAGGCTCAATATCATGAACTATAATTAAAGTAAATCAAATTGACAAGTAAAAGTAGTATTGTGTGCATCAGAGCTATGGGAGAGACTTTATAAGTTATTTCCTATTAGAAATCATTTATTATGTTTCATTTTGAATATTTTATAGACTGACAACTCTGAGAAGCTTTTTTGGAAGCATGTTAACTTTAAGCTTTTTTCCTAAGGAGGAACATTATATATAAATATGTTTTAAGATATATATATATATATATAAAATAAATGCATATATAACATATTTTTATAAATGTCTAAATATATTTTTATGTCATATACTTAAAATATTATATATTTGTATATATCCTTTGATTTTATAAACATGGATAAAAATAAAAATAACTTATAATAGTGCCACTCAGTCTCAGATTTGCAGGTCTTTCTACAAAAGAGCTAAAATTTGAATGACTTGGTTTCATTGTATGTAGCTATTAGCTTTTCATTTCTTTAATTTGAAATAACATTGCATCATAACTATGTCAGTTCAGGTGTTCAATGTTTAGAATCAATCTGTACTGGTCAACTGACTTTATTCTATAACCTACAGGATCTATTTATAAGTATATAAACTATTCATTTTAGCACTATTGTCATATTTGAAATACTAAACCAGCAAGACAGAGGATCAAAGAATTAACGCTAATTTTCACTATGCTCTACTAGTAAGAAAGTAATTTTCTCTTGACTGTGGAAATTTTTCAGTGTAAAGTGATTCCAAGAGCTAACATTTTTGAACTCTCGCCATGTTTCCCTCATTCTTTCCCAGGGGAGGAAGATTGGTGGATTTGGAAGGAGAATCTGAATGTGCGTATAAACCCCCTTTTTTTTCCTCTCTCTTGTGAGCACATATCTCTTGGGAGTTATTATAATCTATGTGTTCATCGTAACTCTTTTATACTGACACTAACCCTGTGATTGGGGAAAGTCTGCAGTATTGGAGAGGTGGGGCACTGGGGTATTAGTTCACTTTAGAGTGTTGGGGATTTGGGAAACAAAATGTACACAATGGATAAGACTTTGGTTTGGTCAAATCCATCACTTTGATTTTGGACTGTGGACTTCAGTGTGTGGGCAAGGCATTTTGACTTTGACAATATATAGGCTTCTTTTGAGCAGGTTTACTTATTAAGCCTTATATTATTTAGGCTACAGAGAAGACTAGGACATAGGTGAGGAGCTGTGTTTTTATAGGTGGTTTGCTCTTCCCTTAGAAGAAAGACTGCACTTACCTGACCTTAATTAAAGTTGTCAGGGTCTCAAAATAATCATGGCCATAAGATGGTATTCAAGAGACTCAGCCAGAAGATGAGCTAAACAAAACTTTAAAAGTATTTATGTCATGTTGTTAGTCCCCTTGGCTCTAGGAAAAGTGCAGACTTGTTTACCTGCACATGGTCATCAATGCTCAACAAAAATAATGATCACAGTTAGCTTGAAGTAATGACTCAGGACAAATGCGGAAACTATACTATTGCATTTAACTACATAGATTAGGGCCCCACTATCCATTAATGGTTACTAGGAGGGTCTTAACTGAAAGGCTACAGAGACCTTAGGAAACAGGGAAGCTAATTCAAGGACTCAACTACAAGAAAATAATTTTCCCAGCTTCAGGTATTTTATTTGTTGTCTTTAAACTCCATTAAAATTTTCTACAGATTCCATAGTTGTAATGAGGTTTTAGCTTTATATTTTTAATGCAAAGCCACAGTTGTCAATGCTAAATTGAATTCTTCAAAGTCCATTATAATTTAGGGTTGAGAAAGGAGGTATGGAAAGGCTAAAACTAACTCGTTAAAGCTCTCATATGGATATAAGTGTCTCCCCAGCAAGTATCCTCAAGTTGTTTCTCAATTAATGTAAGAGGAAAATTTTCCTAAGAGGCTGTTGTTAAGTCAAAGTGATTCCAAAGAATGAGGCAATGAGAACAGAATGTGAATTCGCTGTCACTAAAGCCCAAGCTTACACTTATGCAATTTCACAGCTCTATTCATATTCCAACATGTTCATGTCTGATTGTCTTTTGGTTTTAAACAATTTTATGTGAGTCTTTAGCAAAAATGTGAATTTGAGTTATAGACTTTGGATACAGTTTTTATGTTTTATTCCAAAAATTAGCTTTTTTTTAAAGTAACTAAATCTTTTATTTGAAATGAAGTTTAATGTACTATCTAATAGATTAACATAAAGACAGCATTGCTTTGACAATCAGAAGTCATGGGCCTTAAAGCCATGCCCAGTCACTCTTGACCCAATACCCACTACACATGCATTCACCAATACCACTCCTTTCCCCTTCAGACTTGATTCTGCGGGTTAGAAACAGGGATGTTGTAAAGGAAGGTAAGGTGGGTGCCTGTGATCATCAGTAACATTTTACTAAGTCTTCTTAGGAGAAGGGAAAATGAGTCAAGCAACATGTGAATTATCCTCATTGAAGGTGGTGTGGCCCAGACTCATGACAATTTTGCTTTTCTCACATGTTCTTACTCTTCCTACCTTTAGAAGATCTAGTAGTGTTTGAATCAAATACAGTTTTTGGTTGCAATAATCAAAAGAAAATTCAGAATGACTTAAATTAAAAAGGAGGAATTTACTAGTTAATAACTGAAATCCCAAATGTAAAATGTATTCAAATGTGGCTTGTTTTGATGGCCATTGTGGGGAACAAGAAACCATTTCTCTCCATCTCAAGATTTGCTTCATGATCCATGTAGCTTCTTCCCCTGTAGTTGTTGACTCTCCCTACATGATTTTAAATTGTCTAAAGCTTTTCTAGTCTTCACATTTATACAATCATTTCAAATGAAGTGGGTCTTCTTAGAAGCGTCTAGAACATCCTAAAGTATAGAGTGATTTTCTCTAACCCAGAAACGACAGTAAACAATCCCTCTTCTACCACTGAATCTATTTGATTTATCTGCACATTTTTGCACATTTTTCTAGATAAGACTATGGTTACTGAAGCTCAATAACTTTCAAATTATATGACAGAAAATGAGAAGTGAGAGTTACTCCAAGCAAAATCCTGGTACTGTTATTAGACTAAGTGGGAAATGGTTACTAGGAAACAATTAGACATTGCTGGCCCACCGCTTTGACTACCACCAGACATCCATACATTTTTTTTTAAATAAGCACATACAAAATTGTTCTTTATCTAAAGTTCACCCATATTGCCAAATAAAACATTTACTTTCTGAATTCAGCTACAAACGTAAAGCATCTAGATGACTGTGCATTCCTTTTAGTTTTATGCAGATATAGTCTTTTATTATCTAACAACTGATAATTAAAGGGCAAATTATTTACCTAAAAATAGAGACAAAGCAATTTATGTTCAATATAAAGCTTCCATTTCAAAGGAGAAAGAACCAGAGACCTAGTTCATACAGATGTCATTATTATCTTGATGTTTACCAGAGGAAAAAATTTCTTTGTCCTCTCATCTGCCTTACCTGAATTTTGTCCTCTTAGAAGATTTACATTTTGTGGTTTGCATCCAAGGGGACCTCTAGGGAGAGGAGTAAGACTAGAGAGATATTAAGGGGCTTATAAAGGGAAAAGCCCATCCATTTCAGAACACCTCCTAAATGTGTTTGGGTTCTTTAGATGATAACAGTCATTCAAGGTGCTACCAATATGTAGTGCGAAAGCTTCACTACAAATTAATGAAATCTTTGGAGTTCATTTAATAGAATTTGAACCAAAATGTTTCTGAATGAGTAGTGCTGACACATCATTAAGATGGCCTTACATTTCTTTAGTAAAATTTGCTTGGGAACTATTTCATATTATTGCTCTTTCATTTATTCCTTTTAGACAATAATGGTTTTTGTTATGCTTTGTTTTGTTTTGGGGGGTGTATGTGTGTGTGTGTGTGTGTGTGTGTGTGTGCATAGAGAGAGGAAATTACAGATTGGAGTGGAAAGAATGACCAACAAAGATATAAAATGGCTCAAATAGAAATGATTAAAGGAGGCCTTTAAAATTTATTTATTTATTTGCTTGTTTGTTTATTTATTTATTATTTAACACTGGCTTATAACACCGGATATGATTTAGGAGAATGGGTTCATGTTTGCTCAGATGATGTCACCACACCACACCCACCACCAGATCCATTATGATAGACCATTGGTCTCCCCTCCCCACTTTCCCTTTCCCTCTAGAAACCTCCATGTTACAGTCATATTTCTAGTATTTGTTTTGGTTTAATTTTGCCAGCTCTTTTGTTTAATCTTATTGCTGCTAAACAGGATTTATATGGAAAAGAGAAGTCAACAAGATGGTGTAAACATTATTTCTACATGATTTAAAGGGTTATTGTAAACTCTTGGAAAGCAGTACCCAAAAGTCTTTTTAATATCAGAATATGTTACATTATAATTTAATGTAAATCCTTTTCGATACCCTCAAAATACTAAGTAAACACTACCATATTATTGGATATTCTTTGTGATTTGTGCTGTATAAGGGAAACAGGAGTACATACTGAATTTTACAATGACAAATATGCATAGAAGAAGGAGAATCCCTGAGGTGACCTTTACAGATGATATGAGAACCTGAGTCCACTTTCTGTATCCACAGAAAATAGTCATGAAACTTTTTGCTTCCATAAGGCTTAAGAATAGACTTTCTAGGCAATCTTGGTACATGTTCTGTAAACTCCAATCAACCTACTCATGTTAAAGAATAAATCTTAAAATATAAGAATTATGTCTATATATGTATTTTTGAGCAACAGCTAAATTATATTTATATAGGTTTTAACTTCTCTGATATAGCTACCTCAGTTGTTAAAGCATCTAATATTGAACATAATTTTCTATGACATTATCAATATTAACATACAAATAATAATTTTGAAAGAAAAGACCTTCATTACTTTTGAAGTTGTTTTGTCTTTTACCATTGTGTACCCATAAGAATTAGATATTTCCAAGCCAAGAACTCTAAAAGAAAAAATCTCATTTCCTCTTGAAAGTAGGTTTCTCCTACTCTTGCTTTCAACTGTAAAGCAAAAGGGAATCGATTGCAAAGTCTTAGATTATTCTTCAACTCAACTACGCTTAAATTCAGCCACCAAACGCTACTAAATTAACCAGATCTCATTTCCAAAATGACTACTGTTGGTTGCTTTAGAAATACTTTCCACATTCTTTGATTTTCCAAATGGAATTTTATTTCTTTCTTCACCTTGATAATCTCCTCCCCACAACACACATAACCTCTCCACATGCATACAAGGTGTCTCATTAAAATCTTATCTTTCAAATTTTATTTTGTCCTTGAAGATTCCCCTTTTTTGCTAAATTAATTTCTTATTTCTCAGTTATATCATTAATAAAATTGGAAATCTTGGCAGCTCTTCTGCCTGCCTATGATGATGCAGGTGTCTTTCTTTTTCTTTCTCCTTTGCCTAACAAATCTGTCCTTTTAAAATGTGAAAAAAAATTAGCAATCCTGATTTTATAATTCCTCAAGGGTCACTTGGGCTCAGAAGAGGACTCTTTGATGTATGCTTAGTATTCTTTTTTTTTAACCACATATTCTTTAGTCATCCATCCATTATTGGACTTGTTTTATTTCCATATCTTTTATTTTTTTAAGATTTTATTTATTTATTTATTTTTGTGCAGAAGAACTAGGGTGTAGGCCAGTGGTGCAGGAGGTAAGAGGATTCACCAGAGACAGAGTGGGGAGCAGAACAGGCAAATCTACTGAAATACACTGCTGAGGAGAGCAGTGTGCCAGGCAGGAGAGGTCTGCTGTGTCATGTGGGTAGTTCCCTGGTCAGGATCGAACTCAGGCCATTGTGGTGATAGTGCTGAGACTTAACCCCTGTGCACCACCATGGGGGCCCTATTTCCATATCTTGATTATTGTGACTAATGCTTCAATGAACATAGGAGTGTACATATATTTTTGAGTCACTGTTTTCATAATATTCAGAAATGAGGTTACTGGCACATGTAGCATATAGTAGCTCTATTTTTAATTTCCATTTGTTTTAGATTTATATTTTTATTAAGGTGACATGACTTATAAAGCTGAATATGACTGAGACTTGTAGACACTTCTTCCAATGTGTTACCACACCATCCCCAACACTAAGGCACTCCTAATCCTTCACCATACTCCATCAGATCCTCTCTATTCTTGCCCTCTGGTAGCCTCAATTTTACAGTCAGACTTCTAGGGTTTGCTATTGGTTAAGTACTGTCTGTTCCTTTGTTTTGTCTCTCTATTTTCCACATAAAGGTGAACCACCTGGTGTTATTTTTTTAATTAATTATTTTTATTTTTACATCATTGTTCAATTTTAAATATTTGCTTCCCCCCACCCCCTCAGGTGTAGTCCTCATAGTTTCCTTCACTAATGCACCTGTGCATCATCACCTCAGTCCTCTCTGCTCCTCCCTCCCTCCCTCTGATCCCTCTCCCTCCTCCTCCCCTGCAGTATGTCTCTGATTTATAATTATCCATTTTTGTTTTGTTGTGCTTTGTGCTGTTATTATTTTTTTACACTCATGTCTTATTTGGTTCCCCAATATTCCTGCTATCAGTGAAACAATCCAATATTTTTCTTTTTCTTCTAGCTTATTTCACTGAGCATAATTCCTTCTAGTTCCATCCACGTTGCTGAGAATGGCATGAGTTTATCTTTTTAGAATGCTGAATAATATTCCATTGTGTATGTATGTCACATCTTCTTGATCCAGTCATCTATTTTATGGTATTTGGGTTGTTTCTAGGTTTTACCTATTGTAAATAGTGCTGCAATAAACATAGGGTTACAGGTGTTCTTTTGAATGAATGTTTCTGTGTCCTTTGGGTAGATCCCTAGGAGTGTAATTGCTAGATCATATGGTAGCTCCATTTTCAGTAGACTGAGGAATCTCCAGGCAGCTTTCAATAGTGATTGGACCAGTTTGCACTCCCACCAGCAAGGAAGGAAAGTTCCTTTTTCACCACATCCTGGCCAACATTTGTTGTTGCTTTTTTGTTTGTTTGCTTATTTGTTTGTTTGTTTTGATATATGTCATTCTTACTGGTGTAAGGTGGATGTGGTTTTAAATTTCATTTCCCTAATTACAAGGGATGTTGAACATTTTTTTCATATGCCTGTTTGGCCATTTGCATTTCCTCTTTGGAGAAATGTCTTTTGAGTTCTTCTGTCCATTTCTTGACTTGATTGTTTATTTTGTTTTTGTGGAGTCATGTGAGTCCTTTGTATATCTCTGTGATCAGTGCCTTATCAGTTGACTGGAGTGCAAAGATTTTTTCCCAATCACTGGGGTGTCTCTTTGTTTTGGTTAATGTCTCTTTTGCTGTGTAGAAGCTTTTCAGTTTGATGTAATCCCACCACCTGGTATTATTTTGCTTAGCATTATCTCTCAAAGTTTATCTTTATTGTTACAAATGGCATAGTTCAACTTTATTTTTTTTTAATAGCAGAGTAGTGTTCTATTATGTATGTATAATACACCTTCCTAATCCATTCATCCGTCCTTGGATACTAAGATTGTTTCCGTACTGGGCTATTGCAAATAGCGCTGCAATATTCACTGTCACTTATTATGAAGGAAATTCAAATTAAAAGTACAATGAGATATAATTTCACACCTGTGAGAATGGCCCATATCAAAAAGACCAGAAAAAAAAAAAAAAAAAAACAAGTGTTGGTGAGGATGTGGAGAAAATGAATGCTCGTACATTGTTGATGGGATGTAGACCTATCCAACTATTAAGGAAGAAGGTACAAAGTTGCTAAAAATATTAAAAATAGATCTACCGTATGATCTATCCACTCCATTTTTAGGCATCTACTCAAATAATGCAAAAGCACTAATTTGAAGGAATAGATGCACTCGTCTGTTCATTGCAGCAGTTTTTTTAAAATTTGTAAGGAACCTCTATATCCTATATTTTCCTAATGAAAAGTGATTATGGGATCTTTTTTCATGTACCTATTGGAAATTTGTGTATCTTTTTTGGTGAAATGTCAACACTATTGTATGGTTAGTTTGATCAAGCAGTGATTTGATGTAAATTTTAATTAAGGGAAAGACAATGTACTTGAAGATATCTGAAATCCATTTGTAGTTTATAAACCTCGTTAGGAATTTTTCTTTTTAATTTTGGATTAGATATTCAAAACATAGTAATTGTAAAATAATGGACTCTTTATTACGGTTGTTATTCAGACATTGAACCTATGCTTATCATACTTCTAGTCTTTGAATGAGTTGTTTTAAATAGGACATTACATCAATACTAACATATAGCTACTGACTGCTTTTAATATTTAGCAGATATTTATTGGAAGAGTTTAATGTTAAAAGGGAGAGAAGAGAAATGGAATTAAAAACCTCTATGACATCTCTACCAAGAAATGGAAGAGAAAATAGTCGATTTTAAACCAGAACTAAAAGCCTTGTTACAACTTCTCAGAATGAACAAGATGTACTTTCAAATGAGGTGAATACTACTTCAACTTCCTGACATTCTCTGAGTCATGATTTATTACTTTAAGGCTTTTTGTGAAATTTCTGAGCTGATTTCACAGAAGTAGACTTTTATCTTTTCATTTTGTGACCTTGCAGATATCTTATAAAAAGGACATAATTCATAAGACCAAAATAGAAGAAATTGATAATGAAAATGGGTATGTCTGAGTCTACATATACAAGAACCTACATTTAATAATTTTTCTTTGTGTCACTCTGTCACTTCTACTTTCAATTTAAATAGACCAATTATTTATATTAATTAGATTTTAAGACCAATATATAAAAGTGAGAATTTACTGGCTTACTAAGTAGCATATTTATCCTTCAAAATATATATGGAAATGTTTGAGAAACATATCATTATTTACAAGTTTTGCATGTGCATTAAGCATAATATTTAAATATTTTAAATAATGTGGAAAAGTTCATACTTGTTTGCCATCTTCTTTATGTTATTGATGTTGCTTTCAAACAGTGTAACTATAAATGTATTATGTAAAAATAGATTCTAAAGCATGTACCTCCTTATTACTGCACCTGCAGTGTGGATGTACCTAGTACTTGGTTATCCTTTCAATTTTTGAACTAGGGACATTTCTCTGATACTTGCATTGATAGAGTTTCAAATATCAGTAGAAACAAGTAAAATGGATAGTAAGATTGTGACTGTTATCTTGTTAACTTAATTAGACTGGAGTGTCCTATACATTCAGTAACACTTTACTAACACTAGTGACTCACTCTTCAGATGTTTCCAGAAGAATCTAATGGACAAATTTGTCACCCAGTATTCATTTGGCAATACCTTGAGCAAATTTTGCTAGTCACAACTAGGGGAGGAGAAATTCCTCCTGGAATTTAGAAGCCAGGGATTCTGTTAAACATTCAAAAGACACAGGGCAGCTCTTCCTCTCCCCCCAACAAGGAATTATCTAGCTGAAAATATATGTAGTATGAGGTGGAAAAACTCTGGTATGAGAGGGAAAAAAAATCTACCTCCTGTGAAAGTGCCAATTTTAGATGTTCATATTCTTTGAACAATCAAAACTAAATTATTATCACCTATTAATGATCATCCTACACATACAGTCTTTAAAGACAGAAGAATCACTATGTATTAGGGGTTGTATATTAGTGTGGAGCTTTTTGACTGCAAGGGAGATAATTTTCCACTCAAACTGAATTAAACAATAGAGAGGTTTAATATCCTATATATCAGGAAATTAGAGAGTAGTATGGCCTGAGAGCTGATTTAGTTGCCCCATGAGCCAATATTTCTGTCTCTTCCTTTCTTCTGTGGTCTGTTATCCATAGTTTGAAAGAACTCTAGGGCTAGTTTCCCTCCAACAATGAAATACATGATCTTACTCTTAGCCTGATTGATGCAACTTAGATCATTGTCCATGCCTAGACCAAAGGTGATTTCTGGAGGAATGTGATATGTCAAGGGCTTACAGTAGTGAAGACTACTGATTTCTCTGCTGTAAATTGTAATGTTGGTAGGAACCATAAGATGGGACTGAATCAACAAGTGATTTAATAATAGTTGTTATATATAAAAGAGAGCAGGAAAACAGGATATCAAATAGATGTTTAGAATTCAATAAGGAACTCTGGATTCTCATCCCAACTAACTCTACTGTCTCATAAGAAATCTCATAATTTACCCCAATTAGTATTTTGCATTTCAGTACATAGCAACATTCATTTCTTTTTCCAGAAGACTAGGATTAATCTTTGCTATCTCCATAGTCTTAATACTACACAACAATTTCTAATAATACAGTCAATTATGTTTAGTACTACTTGATATGCATGTTTCCATATCTCTTCTTCCTCCTATCTGCTCATTTCATCCTTTTCTAAAATACCTGATCTCTTAATGGGTTGCAATTCCAGATAGAAAGACTATCTAGCAAAGATGCTGAGGTTGGACTGAGTTTGATATATTTGAAAGACTGGATGAAGGACAGTGCACCTGAAATATTGTGAATTTTTCACTCCAGATCTTAACACAAATGTCTCTATTCTTGTCACTCTAATCTCAGTGGAAATATTATCTCCTTTGAGAAGCTTTCCCTGAACGCTCACTCTGAAATAACCCCTTGTACCATAGATCTCTGCTTCATAAACTACTTTATTTATCAGAGCCCTTGCCACCCTTTAAAATTAGTTTGCTTGTTTTGCCTGCTTATTTACTTGCTTATTTGCTGTCTTTGCCACTAGAAAGGGAAACACAGGAGAGTACGGACCTGGTCTATTGTATTTGCTATGGAATTGAATATCTAGAATAGCTCCAGGACTTAGTTGGTATTCAAATATCAGTATGTTGAATGAATGAAAATATAAATGACTATTACAGAATAATTTAGTAGAAAATTGCTCCTTTATCTAAAACCT
The DNA here is from genome assembly GCF_014898055.3 of Talpa occidentalis. Classification (NCBI taxonomy): domain Eukaryota; kingdom Metazoa; phylum Chordata; class Mammalia; order Eulipotyphla; family Talpidae; genus Talpa; species Talpa occidentalis. The sequence goes on along the minus strand of NW_026555331.1, from coordinate 47,443,821 downwards.
TTTTCCTTTCTGAAACATTTCTGTCACTTCTGGTATATGTGCCCATCCATTCACATATGCATACATATTTTGGGAAGGGAAAAGAGAGGAGAAACAAAGTATCCATTGTGATTTGTTTTTAAGCCCTACAATCTTCAAGGAAGGCCCCATTCCTCAAAGAGTCTTTAAGGCCTCATCTTCCCCATTCTCCTATCAGAAACGGCATTTTCAATACACATCAATATCCATGGAAAATGTAGTGAGTTTAACTGATAACAAAAATATACAATTCAGTAATGACATTTCTCCTAGTTTATACAAGAAAAAGTACTTAAATAATATATATACATGTATATAACTGATATATATATACATGTATATAAAATATACGATTGGATAATATAAGATTAGAAAAGTTAAGTGATTTTTAAAACAAACATTAAAGAAATCATTTTACTATACAACATGTGTTGGTGGTATAGTATCAGGTAAAATTAGGATAGAGAAAATTGATTTCCCATTTTTAATGATTAAGTGGAACATACATATTGTTAATTTAATGCATTTGTTTTTAGTCAATATTTTATTTTTTTAATTATTATTTTTTGAAGATTTATTTTATTTTTTATGCATATAAGAGCTGGGGTGTAGGCCATAGTTGGGGAGGGGAATGAGACAGATAGAGACAGAGTGAGGAGCAGAACAGGCAGGTTGACTGAAATACATTGCTGAGGGAGCAGCAGGTGAGATAGGAGGGGTCTGATGTACCATGTGGGTTAGTGCCCTGGCCAGGGATCAAACTCATGCTGCAGTGGCTGCTGATAGCTTCACAGTGCTGAGACTTAACTCCGTATGCCACAAGAGAGGCTCTTTAGTCCATATTTTTTTTTAAAAAAGGCTAATTCAAGGACAAATATATTTTAGCCATTTATTTCTATGAGGATATTTCACCTTGACTATAAAATATATAACAGATGGCAGAGGAAGATGATAGTTACCTTCAACTATGTTATAGATAGACAAGTTTTATTTTTATTTATTTTTTTTTTTATTTTATTTATTTATTTATTTTAATAGAGGCATGCTTTATTTATTTGTTTGCTGGTTTGTTTGTTTGTTCTGTTCATACATGCACTGGGTACAGTCAGAAGCGCGGGAGGGTGAGAGAATTCACCAGAGCCAGAGCGGGGAGCAGAGCAGGCAGAAGGACCGAAGTACACTGCTGAGGGGAGCAGCGGGCGGCAGGAGAGGTCTGCACGCCATAGACAAGTTTTATTCTGAATAACAAAATATGTTTACACCAAAGGAATAAGCCTGATATAATTTGGGTTAAGAGTGTCTTAACAAAATAGCAGAGGCGGCAGAGGGGAAAAATTAGAAGAAATTACTGTCCAAAATCCCTTTTTGGGTATCTGAACATGTCAGTGGCCTGATTATAGCTCACAAGTTGGGTGGACTTGACCTACAATTAACAAGATGGACTGAGAGACAACTCAAAGCATGTTCTTGGCTGATAGGTTTAGGAAAACACACAAATGTTTCTGACTCATCTGATCTTAAAAAGATCAACTTCGAAAAAGTAGCAAAGCTCAAATTTTATATGTCTACAAACAAAATAACAGAAACAAGAATATTTGCTTTGGGAGAAACTATTAAGGTGATAGAGGCACAGGAAAGGGAGGAAAGATAAAGTGAGTCTGCATGTCTACCCAAATGGAATTGAAATGAATTCGATAAGTTGCATGTAGAGAAATGCTGATGTTCAATTGACCCAAGTATGCTTATATCTCTGAAAGAACAATTTTCTAGCAATGGACCAATTATTCAAACAGGGCCAAACAGAGTCCTTCTTTCTATGTAGCTTGCAATAGGTGCCAGATAGAATTAGGTCTCTCTTCATAAGCTCATAAACTACAAGAATATTATTATTCTGAAGCTGTAAAAGGATACTTCCTCATCATGTGTGGATAATTTTGTGAAGAATAAGACTATTGCATAAGAAAGCAATATTATAAATTAAAGCTAGTATCTCTGATGATTAGAGATGCCTAATGAACAAAAACTATGTCAGCAATCAAATACTGTACTTTATAGCCACAGATCTAGTCCTGCTTTTCCCCTAAAATAAGTGTAGTAATAATTTTGCCACTTGATAGGAGTTTTTATTGTTTGACATATAACAACCTTGAAGCATAAGAATTTCAGTTGGTGGGAATGTAGTGAGACACCAGTATTTTCTATAAAGTTTATAGTTATTCTCAAATAGACCCAGGGAAATATAATTATAGTGTTCACTTAATATAAAATGCATTTTTTTATTTTCTTACATCATTGTTCATTTTTATACAATATTTGATTTCAGGTGTAATCCGCATAAATCTCCCATCACCAACCCAACTGTGAACCATCACCACAGTCCCTTGTGCTCTTCCCTCCCTTGTTTTGATCATCTCCCTCTTCCCCTGCTGTATGTCTCAGATTTTCAATTTGACTGCTAGTTGTGTCTTTTTTTCAGAAAAGAATATAATTTTTAAAATGGATTTAAGAGATCTCCCTTTATCTTCTCATTCCTTTGAAAATATTTAGTGGGCAATTTGTCCATTTGTGTTCATAGCACTGACTAAACTATCAAAATGTATTTTAATTCTTCCCTATTCCAAGTTTATATTTAATTTATTGATTATTGATTACCATACTTTAATTGGTCTGATGACATATTTATCTTACAGAGTTTTCTCTCAGAATATATATAATTGCTGGTGGGTTTCCAGTTACTCTTTAAAGAAGATGCCAAGCAGATGGTCAGATGTTCTGAGACACTAATTACCTGTTCTGATTTCACTTGAAAGTTTTTCTGAAGTTCAGTTCTTAGAAATCTCTTTTATAAGGTAAAGATCAGATGGATTGTCTATATATTTTAGTATTCCATCATTCAATTACTGTCCATTCATAACTGTCTGGTGCATACCTATGTTTAATATTCATGGTACTGACTCACCAGTTTTGCTACATAGAGATTCTTTTATTTTGGTTCTTTATATTTCTCATATGAGTGAAATCATTTGGTATTTGTCTTTCTCCTTCTGACTTATTTTGTTTTATATAATGCTCTCCAGATACACCCATGTAACCGCAAATGGCAAGATTTCATCTTTTTTTTTTATATTTGAGTAGTATTCCATTGTGTCTATATACCACAAAAAAAGATAGTCTTTTCTTTAAAAAATTACTTGAAAAGCTATAAATGGATGCTGTGACTTTCAACGAATTGAGGAAAGGCAGGTATCAACATGATGAATCTTGAAGACATTATGAGAAGTGAATTAAGCCAGACACAAAAGGACAAATATTGCATAATTGCACTTATTTGAAGTACCTAGAATAGTCACATTCATAGGTAAAACAAGTGAAATAATGCCTCCCAGTGCCTGGAGAGAGGGGAAAGTGGGGAATTATTGTTTCGTGGATACAGATAGGGATGATGAAAAGTTCTGGTGAAGGATAGTGATGATGGTTACATACAATGTGGATGTACTTAGTGTCACAGAATTGCACACTATGAAGTATTTAAATCTGTAGACTTTATGTTATATGTGTTTTACTACAATAAAAAGCTACTGAATTCACTCTTCTTGAAATATATATTAAATGATTTTTGATTTATAAGTAAATGAGAGATTCTAGCTCTAAGATGAAAACACTAAAATGGAAAAGTATTGGCTAGATCCAGTACTTAATGACTCCTTTTTAAGTTAGAAAAGCAAAATAAAACTTTGAAAAGTCATAAAAAGATCTAAATCATTAATTTGAGTGCATTTATTTTGTTTTGCTCCTGCTGATAGAAAGCAATCATGAATTTAGTAATAGCACTACAGGACAGAGAATTCTTATATTGTCCTGCAGAAGAAAATAAAAAATGAGTAGTATAGACTAGAAGAGATGATACCAATGTATAAAATTAGCAGAAACTAAAAGAAAGGCTAGAATTTACAGTATTAATTTGGTAAGTACTGAGCTGTGAGTAGCAGGAATTAAATATAACCATTCTGTATTTATTCTTCTTTGAGACAAACCCTTCTCTTTTAAGATAAGCTTATAATTGAAGGTTAACAAGTTATGCCTAAAATGATTAAATTAATTATACACTCACTTATGAAAGCAATATTGCATTCCTAACACTAGCCTATTGTTATAAAATTGTTAAAATGCTTTCACTATTAGAAGACAAAGTTTCTTAAATAGAATATTAAAAGATAATAAGAAGCATATTAAAGTGTTCTTACATAATTAATACTTCAGTTACTTAGTTATATTTGAAATAATAATTATCATCCTTTGACTTATAGGACTCAATTTACTTAATGAATATTCATTTTTACTGTAATTTTTATGCTAGTTTTGTTTTACAGTGAAAGGGTGTTATCCTTTATTTAACATTTATGATGGCCAGTCACTGTACTAGGCACTTACATTATCTTCTTTGATTAATATAGATAGTAATTGGGGCCTCTCTGGTGGCATAGGGGTTAAAATTTCAGCGTTATCAAGCTATGAACAGCCACTACAGCATGAGTTTCATCCCTAGCCAGAGAGCTAACCCACATGGTGCAACAAACCTCTCCCATCTTGCCTGCTGTTCCCCTCTGCAGTGTATTTCAGTAGATCCACCTATTCTGCTCCCCAGTCTATCTCTGGTGAATCCTCTTGCCCCCATCCCCTGCACCTCTCACCTACACCCCAGTTCTTGTCTACATAAATAAATTAAAAAATAAATCTTAAAAAAATAACATAGATAGTAATTGGTAACAATTATAATTGTTAATTGTAAGAATTGACTTTCAATTTATCTAGCTGATTATCTATGATACCTGTGTTCCTTCTATTATGCAAAGCTATTATTTACATATTCTATTAACACCTATGATATGCAAATGCTTATACATATCAGACATTATTGCAAGTAGTTTCAACAAGTGCACAACACAACTCTGGAGAGTGGAGGTCTAGTAAACGATGTATTTTTTGCTTTTATCATCAAATACTCAATGTATTTTGTTCCTGGATTTGTTCATGTTCCTTTTTTTAAGCCAACCACTCAATGCTCTCAAGTAATCCAATTAATTTTATCTGAATAATCTTGTTTAATTATAAACTCGGCACCAATGACATAATTTGGAAGAAGACATTTGAAAAATGTAATTTGAGGTGTTCTGATAAAACCTAAATATTTAGGGGAGGATTTTCAAAGATACATAGATAGTGTGAAGTATACAATTTAATAATTTGTTTCATAAATATTTTCTAAAGCATTTGTTTCTTTGCAGGTTTATCCATTGTTATTCTGTCCTCTGGTTTCGTAGACTGGGTTTTACACATGGTGAAGCATGCACACTTGAATTAGTTTCTTTTTTTCTTTATTTTCTGTTATGTGGAGGCAAATACTAGAACAGTTTTAGAAACATAATGCTTGAACAAGTTGAGCTAACTCGGGAATAAACCTTTGCAGTAAAGGAAAAAAAGATGTGTAATGTTTTTATTTTTTATGTATTATATCTAAATGTTTATGAGGACAGCCACAGACAGGGAAAGCCTCAGGATGGTGTTAAACTTGTTACTCCAATTATATGAAATAGTTTTTATAAGGTTCAGATAAGCTGAATTTCTCATACTTGCTTAGAACAAACACATTTCTAGGGAATCCTGAATCCTCACGGAATTTCACCTAAAGTACAATAGCACAGTCTAGGAAAATGAGCTTGTTTTGATAATGAAGGTGTCCACAGGGACAAATGCAGAAAAGGTGCTGTACTTGTGAACTGCAGCACTAACGAAGCTGCTATTTGTTAACAAATTCTTCTCATGTCTGAAGGTTTTCTTAGGAACAACAGCATTAGTTATAACTCTACAAGTTTAAAATCTATGTCACTTTAATAAAGAAGGAACTGGTCTTTTTTCCCCCCACCTATCTTTCCTTCATTTCTTTATTTTTACTTTTCCTTCTTTCATTTCTACTCTTCCCTTCTCTCCCTCCCTCCCACTCTTTCTTCTATTCTTTGCTAAAACTTTTCAGGAGAAGTGCATTCAATTTTTGTCATGGTCTCTACTGACCAAGGGACTATCAGTCACACTCAGTATCTGAGAGACTGTCTGAACTTTGTCCCTTGGGCTCACTGCTCCAAGAGTATCAGTCCATGGAGATGAGGCACCCAGCACTGCCTCTGCCAGGGCTTGTCCCATCTGCTCTTCCTGGCAGGGTCTACTCAAGTGCTTGCCAGGACCTAATGGGTCTGGGTTTGTTCCAGGACCCTCCCAAAGCTCACTGAGGTTTGTGGTTCCCCTACCTTGGTGGGTCTGCTTCCATATTCTGTCCCATGGCTTGCTGAGTTTTGCTGAAGGCAATTGCCTATGGTGCTGCTTCCAGAAACTGCCCAGAGCTCCCCAAGGACTGTGCTAATATTTGTGGACCTAGTGTGGTGGGTCTGCTTCCAGGTTCTATCCTGGGGCTGGAGGCCCTCTGAGGTCTGCCAAAGGTTATGGTGTAAGGCTTTGTCAATTCCACTGTTATAGGGCTTACTGCTTAATGGGGCTCACCTCACCTGCCTGGTTAAGCTACCTGCTCCCTAAGGTTACGCTCCTCAGGACATTATCCTAGTGTGTGTTATTATTGTCTGATTTTTCTTCAGGAGTCATTGACTGTTTTCTTTTACAATCTCACTTTGAGTATGTCCGGGGCCGTGGCAGGCTATTGCGTAGCTTGAAAGGCATATAGTTAACAGGCAGCCAGTAAAAGATGCACACGAGACACTAGGGCCAATCAGAGAAAGCCACAGAGTCCAAGCATGTGGAACAGGCAAAGCGCAGGCGCAGCATAAGGTACTTAAGGGTAGGCGGAGAGGAAATAAAGTCCCTTTTTTGCAGCTTCTCATCAAGTGTGTCAGCCTCTCATCTCATCCCCAGCCCCTCTTCCGTGCCTCTCGAATCCCGCGGGTCGGGACATGAGTATGTGGAGGAGGTGAGCCCAGCATCTTTACTCTGCCCCCATCTTGCCTGACCCATGAAGAATTTTCTTTTCCACACATTGATATCTTGTTAAGCGCCATGCACTATTTTAAGTACTTACAGCATCACAGTAGAAAACAATCATACCATGGGTCAGATAAACAATTGCAGTACTTTAGCAGATGAAGAAATATAGGATTGCACCTTATCTGAAGTTTCCCAACAAGTAAGTTATAGAGATAGTATCTAGATCCAAATCTAGCTTTAAAGCCTGTTCACCTATCTCCTAGGATATATTTTGACAATGATACATGAGAAAATTTAATTTTAATCTATTTAATTAAATGTATTGTTTTCTTTCTTCTTTAGTAATAATTCATTAACAAATTCTTGTATACACATACACATGAACAGCTACACACGTACACACAAATATGTATAAATAATTCTGAAGTGTTGGATCACAAAAGAATAGTATTCAGGTAATTTTATTTAAAGTACAGACTGCTTCTTGCTGCTAGCAGTGATTATTATAGAGTATTGAATTATAATCCATTCAGCTTAAATTATTGTGATAATGGCAGAGTTGCTAACAGCAAGTCTGCTGTATTTCCTAAAGTTCATAAGAATGGGCTACATTGTCATGCATTTTGTCTATGTCACATCACTGACTAATTTGTAAGCAAGCAGTAATTTATCTATTAAATTCTTTTACTTGTCCAGGACCTTGTAACCACATCTTTTCTCTTTTAAGATGTTTTCATCAAGACTATATACTTCTGGAAGTAATATAGGAAGGTTTCTGAAAATTCAATCAATTGCATTATCAGCATTGTGAGTACAACTGAAATAGCTATTTAGTTGAATTGTGGAATAAATTGTTCCTTATATATTTAATAGTAATAGCAACGGTAGAAGCTAGCATTTATGAAGAGTTTTCTATGTTCCAAGCACTATTCTCAGAACCTTTTTCTTGGAAGAGTTCATGTAAATAAAAAGAAATGATTAGTTCAACTTTTCTTCTGTTATACAAAGAAGTTAGCAGGAAAAAAAAAACCCTCATAGTTAGAAAAGGAGAGTAAATATCTATTCACATAGATAGATTAAATCAAAATGAATCTGTCCCTAACAGCTAAAAAAAATTTTTCATTATATTATTTTAGTTTCATTTATTGCATTTATTCCTTTAATACATAAATTTTATGTTCCGCGCACTAGAAAAATTGGGTACTAAGGACACAGCAATAAAAATAAAGTCTCTGCTGTCATGAAATTAATATTTTGAGGCTAAAAATAGACACTAAAAATGAATGTATAATATGTCAGGAGGTGATAAATGTTATAAACAAACCAGTGTTGGTTAGAAAATATAGAAAAATACACTTGTAGTTTTTCTTTTGTTAGGGAGGTCAGGAAAGGTAATGAGGGTCTCCCTAATGAGGTGACAAGGAGAAAAGAATCAAATGAGGTAAGAGTGGTGCCATACATGTATTTAGAGAATAAACAACACAAGCAGAGGGCAAAGCTCACTTAATCCCGAAGTGTGATCATATCTGACATGCTTGAAGAGTGGCAAAAAGGTCTGTGAGGGAGGAGAAACTGGTAGGAGGCCAAGTCAAGATGGAATTCATGGACAAATCATGTGGATTTGTAGGCCATCAAATTAGTAGGTCATGAAAAGACTGAATTTTACTCTGAGTGATAAACACAGCATAGGAGCATTTTGATAAGAAAAATGTTCTTACCTAACTTTTATTATTTTAGTATGACTACTCTCATTGTTTTATGGTGCAGTATAGAAGAGCAATTGTATAAATAGGGCATATGTTAGACTATTCTTCTAGTTCAAGCAGGCAGAAATTTTGGGCTTGACTGAAGGAAATATTTAAGGAGGTAGAAGTATATAGTTTGGTTATGCTTTGATGTAGCTCCAACAGGATTTGCAATAAGACTGTGAATAAGAAAAAGGAAAATTCAAGGATGACTCCATAGTCATAGGCCTGAGTAAAAGAATGAATGGAGATGCCATTTATTGAGAAGGGGAAGACTGTAGTAGAATCACATTTGGAATGAAAATTAAATACTTGGTTTTGGACATATTAAGTTTAAAGTACATACCTCCAAGTATGTCTGTCAAATAGACAAGATTATCTGAGTCATCATTTGAGCTTGTTGATAGAGACTTTGTTGACAGAGATTTTTATTGACTATTCAGTTCGACAAATGGTGTATAAACCTATGAAATCTGATGAGATCACAGAGTACTTGAGAATAAGAAATTTTATTTGGAGCCTCCCTGGTGGCACAGGGGTTAAAGTCTCAGTGCTAGCAAACTATCTCCAGCCACTGTGGCATGAATTTGAACTAAACCACATGGCACAATAGATCTCTCCTGTCTAGACAGCTGCTCCCCTCAGCAGTGGATTTATTTTAGTAGATCTACCTGTTCTGCTCCCTACTCTGTCTCTGGTGAATCTTCTCACTCCCGCACTTCTGGCTTGTACCCAGTTCTCCACAAAAATAAATGAGTAAAGTCTTTAAAAAGAAAAAATAGAAATTTTGCTTGAAGAAAAAGAAACTCAAAACTGTTTGCTGGGTTACTGTTTCAACATTTAGAGATAGGGACGACGTGTAGGAACCCACAAGAGTCTGTGAAATGTTCTTAAAAGGACGTCACAAGAATGGTATACTTTTGATGAACTTTTAAAAATTCATTTTAAAGAAAAACAAATGATGTGTTGATATAATAAAAAAATCACTGAAAAGAGGGCAAATGAATTAAACTATGTAGAGCTCAAGTTAATCTTGATAAGAGGAGTACCAGTGGAGAAGTGCAACTGAAGGCTTTTGTTTTGTTTTATGCTTTCAGTGGCTACAAAATATACCATTGTCTGGCCATGTTTTTTCCAGCTTCATTGGGTGACAAACACCGCAAAATACTTCATTATATATAACCATATTATCTAATGAGATGTGATGATTTACATTTTCATTATGAAATGATTACTAAAACCAAAATCATTAAAATATTTATCACCTCACATAGTTCACAGTTATCTTTTTTTTTTTAAGTTTATTTATCTATGCATACAAGAGCTGGGGTACAGGCCAGAGGTGCGGGGGTCAGAGGATTCACCAGAGACAGAGTGGGAAACAGAACGGGCAGACTGACTGAAATGCACTGCTGAAGGGAGCAGAAGGCAAGACAGGAAAGGTCTACTGTACCATGTGGGTAGCTCCTTGGCTGGCTGGGTATCGAACTCATGCTGCAGAGACTGCAGATAGCTTCATAGTGCAGTGTTTAACCCCTTGTGCCACCAGGGATGCCCCACAGAGTTATCTTTTTGTGGCAAAACACTTAATGTCTACTATCTTAGCAAATTCCAATATAAAATATATTATTATTAGCTATAGCCATATGCTGTAGATTATATCTCCAGTACTATTTGTTTTATAACTGAAAATTTGAACCATTTGACCTATATGTCTCTATTTTCCCCACATATCAGTCACTGGATAACACCATTCTACTCTCTGTTTCTAAGAGTTTGATATTTTCACATTCAATATATAAGTGAAACCATGCTGTACTAAGGCTGAATAATAGTTGATTCTATTATTATGGATGTATGTAATAAATATGCATATATTTTTGTGTATGTATGCAACTGATTTCTATACGTTGATTTTTTTTAAGAGGGCACCTAAAGCATTAGTATACAAACATATATCAACATGTACAACACGTGTATATTAGTATATGTGTATATCAACATGTGCATATTAGTACATTACACTAGTCACCAAAGGTTTAGCTTCATTGCCTAACCATACAATTGGTCCCATTTACCTCTTTACTTGCCCTGCTTCTCCTTTCACTTTTGTTAATCATATTCTGTTCTTGCAATCTAAAAGCTTATTTTAATTTTGTTATGTTCATTCATTTACTTTTTTTAAATCTACCAATTGAGTTAAAACATGCAGTGCTTGTTTTTCTCCATCTGACATTTAACTCAACATAATTCCCTCTGATCTGTTCATTTTGTTGTAAATGACAGGATTTCATTTTTTATGGATAAAGAGTACTCCATTGTGTATAAGCACCACATCTTTTTTATCTAAAGACCTGCCGATGAGCATTTAGGTGTTTTCAACTCTTAACTATTGTGAATAATGTTACAATGGATATGGGGTGCATGTATGTATATATTTGAATTAGTGTTTTTGTATTCTTTGGATAAATACCCAACTATGGCAAAAGTTATGAGGTTAGCCTTACCTGGAAGGAAAGACAATCTATCCCATACTGGGGGTAGAGTAGGATGGGGTAGTAACATACGTAGAAGATGTAGGTAAGTTAGTAGATTTGTTGGTGGAATTTAGTAGACTGTAATTATTGGGTTTATTATTTATTTTCTTAGTAAGCTTAGCAGCAAGATCATCTAAATTTACATACATATATGTATATGTGTGTAAAAATACATATATACATGCCTATCATGAATAAAAAAAGGGTTTCTGGAAATTTGATAAGAATGGAAAAGGCATGTTGTCTCCCTGGTGGTACAAGGGGTTAATCACTGCACTATGAAGCAATCCGCAGCCTCTGCAGCATGAGTTCGATTCCCGGCTAGCCAGGGAGCAACCCACTTGGCGAAGCAGACCTCTCCTGTCTCGCCCATTGTTCCCCTCAACAGTGTATTTCAGTCAGTCTGCCTGTTCTGTTCCCCACTCTGTCTCTGGTGGATCCTTTCACCCCCATACCCCTGCATCTCTGGCCTGTACCCCAGTTCTTGTATGCATAAATAAATAAATAAATCTTTAAAAACAAAAAGGCTGGCAAAGGCATGAGTTAGACAATGAGCTAACTAAAAATGATTGATGGTAGCAGTAAAGGTCCACATGAATTTAAATTAGGCTAGTGAGTATAGTTGGACACTTTTCCCAGTCATACTTGGAGTTACAGATATAGGCTCAGAATAGGAACTGAATTGAATTTTACCAGGTGTTAATTCAATTAAGGATTTTCTCAAGGATTGCTACTGAATGGGAAGAGCACAGAAACTGAGAAGTTCTCCTAAAAAAATGACTACAAAAATGACAAACTATGGAATATAAACTGAGAGGGAATGGAAATCTTGACGCAGAGAAGAAACAATGAAAAGCTTGAAGCTTCGTGTTCAAAACCTTAAAAGGACTGATGAAGTAAAATTATTTTATGCAAGTGCTTCATAAATGATAAAACGTCTGCTTGTTGACTTTTAGTTTGACCTATGAAAGCATGCCTTCCAGTTACTTAGAAAATTTAATTTTTCTAATATATGTAAATCAATTGATTTCAGTGATTGCTCTGAAATAAATAGTGTTTTTTTTTTTTTCCTGCAGCATAAATCTTACTTCTATGTGGTTTTCCATGAATGAGATGACTTAGGTTGTATATGAGAAATCAGGTCATTTTAATATCATTCAAAAGTAAACATACTTTTGAAAGCAGTAGGGTAACATGGAACCTAACACAATTATTTGCAGTAGTGTTGAGTAGCACATTCAGAATTTATGCAGCAGAAACTTTTAGCTTGAGTGAATTAAAGGTTTGGATTTGAAAACCTGTCTGTTTCTTAATATAATCAGATATGTGAGTCTCTATAAACTTTCTTTGCTTTCAAAGGCAAACATAACTAATAATTTTTGTAAAGGTCTTGAATCTTTCCAACATCTGTTCTTGGTTTACTATAAAAACCGTGTCTCTGATCTCATGTGTTGAACTACTGTATGTTTGCCACTGTCTATTTCCTGTGAAAAAATACATTGAACAATAATAGCTTTTGTTCCTAACGCTCCAACCACTAAAACAGCTGAACAAATAATAACCATGCTTTCATTTGGAATAATTTATTCCATGTACATGTTTATGCAGAGTCATTTGGCTTATTGGATGTTTCATCATTTAAAAATCAAATCTCAGAATTTTAGACTACTGAAAACTCTAGTCTAATAGTTTCCTCATGCTTATAGTAATTCTCTTAACAGCATTTCCTTCCTAATTCATCATCTTATTTTGTGTATGGTTTGGTACATAAGAGTAGAAGTGGTTAAAAATCCCCTTTATTAAAAAAAGTTAGTGAAAATTTCCATTCAAGGACACACATTTTGCAAATAACATTAAAAGATTAAATAATTTGGTATTTAAACCATAAAAAAATAGCTCTTTGCTCTTTTGTTACTTAAAGAATAATAACTATAGATTTGTAATGATATAAATTTCAATACATTTGTCTTAGCTCAACACACTCCAGATGACTTAATGGTAGGCTGAACAACACAGAGCAAGCCTAACTTTCATTCCACAAAGTATCTTATTACATAAACTTTACTAGCCCAGACATGGAATAAGTCATGCACTGATTAAATAGGACAAATAAAAACATTACTTAAAAAGAAGAAAAATAAGTTACTTAAAAATCAGTTTTAAATCATTTGCAGTGGCAACAGTTTGGAATTTTCTTAACATACAAAAGTCTTCTATTTCTAAAAATCAAGAAATTATAGTTTAGAATTTGGTCACCACAACATCCCATTGAAAACCAAAACCTACAGTCCAGTTTAAAAGCTAGTTTACCCAGTGTCTAAGAAGAGATTATCTAGAAAGTTCAATACCCTACTGCTTTTATTTTGCATTCAGACTTCATAAACTATGCATAAAGTGATATGGACTGTCAATTTTGAGGTCAGAATACTAGTTAACATTTCATCAGAATTTAACTACTTTAAAGAATATTTACTTTCTTGGTGATAATAAAGACTAATACAGGTAGTGTAGTTTGTTGAGCTTGCAATAGAATAAAATAATACCACACTGATTGACTCTCAGAACAACAGAAATGTATTGTCTCACAGTTCTGGGGGCCAAAAGTCCAAAATCAAGGTGTCAACTGGGCCATCCTCCCTTTGGAGGTGCCAGGCTCCTCTCCTGACTTCTGGTAGCAATTTGGCTTGTGGCAGCTTCATTGGAATTTTCACAAGATGTTCTCCTAGTGTGCACATCATTCGCCAAGTCCAGAATATCCCCTTTTTATAAGATCACCAGTCATACTGGATTAGGACTCACCTAATGACCTCAGTTTTACATAATCACCTATGTATAAGGCTCTATCTCCAAGTAAAGTCACATTAAGAGGTACTAGAAGTTAGGTCTCTAATATATCTTTGTAGGGAAACACAATTTAATGCATTACAATGGCTTTTTATTTTGACAGACATTTTTTTTCCCACAGGTAAAACACAGGTATGGTTTGCAGCTTAATTGTTTTCTCCACAAAGTTACATTCAACATAAACATGCTATATATTTATGATTAGTAATGTTTTAAGAGTCTAAGTATTGTTAAGAAAATGTGAAAAAATAGGGGCCTCCCTGGTGGTACAAGGGGTTAAGATGCAACCTATGAAGCTACCCGCAGCCACTTCAGCACGAGTTTGATCCCCGGCCAGGGAAGTGACCCACATGGCACAGCAGAATTCTCCTGTCTTGCCCGCTGCTTCCCTCAGCAGTGTATTTCAGTCATTCTGCTTGTTCTGTTCCCCACTCTGTCTCTGGTGAATCCTCTCACCACCCCACATCTCTGTCCTGTACCCCAATTCTTGTATGCATAAGTAAAATAAATCTTTAAAAAAAGAAAATATGCAAAAATAATTACCCAGAATTATAATATATTTGAAAGGAATAACAGCAACTATTTCACAAATTTAGATTCATTTAGCTTTGGAACTTCCATCCGATGACTTACTCTTGGCCTTACCATTGAAATGTGGCATGGAGTGATGCTTTCAAGTTACCATGGGTCACTGAATCCAGTGTTCTTCCTTACTAACAAGTATGGCTTCAGTTGCTTGTGTTTGCATAATATCAAAAGCTCTTGTCCCTCCATTAGGAAATTTCTGGTGCTTCTTTGTATTGTATGCAGTTAATTTCATCTTATTTGCAACTTTTGAGAAGACTAAAGAAGAAAGGATCTCAAATATTTAGCACAGTTTCAAAATGTCATCATGTTTCTTTCTCACTATTTCCTCTACAATCAAAGTTAATTTTATATATACATTACCAACTCATTGTCAGTTAATCTTTCACACAGATGGTGATTTACAGCTTATCTCCAACTAATTTAAAAATGCTAGCTATGTTTACTTGTTACCAATTTCTTTGAAATCCTTCTAATTCTTAATCTCATTCAAGCACAGCTTCTGTCTAAACAATGACTTCCTTTTTCATGTTCCTTTTCAAGAACAAATCTTTGAAAGAATAAAACAAAATTGAAACGAACTAAGTAGGATTTAAAACTGTAAGTCTGCAGGAAGGTGCTTATACCACATACAGATTTGGGCAGTTGAAAGAATCACTAAGATATTTTGACTATGTATGAAAGTCTGACATTGTATGAAATCTCCCCAAACTAAACACATAATAGGATATGTGTGTATACTTGATACATTTTCCAAACAACACTGGACTCCCATAATGGTAACTCCATTTAACTGGAGCTATGCTATTCAGTAAAGAACACTTGACTCAAACAGAGACCCATGGTAAGTAGAAAGTACCACTCAAGGGTGAGATTATGAGTAAGCTCCAAAGCTAAATGAGTCTAAATCTAACGTTCATACTATATGCCTGTTTGTGCTACATGTATTTTTTTTAAAAGATTTATTTATGCATACAAGATTGGGGTACAGGCCAGAGGTGTGGGAGTGGGGTGAGAGGATTCACCAGAGACAGAGTGGGGAACAGAACAGGCAGAATAACTGAAATATACTGCTGAGGAGTGCAGTGGACAAGACAGGAGAGGTATGCTGTGCTATGTGAGTAGCTCCCTGGCTAGCCGAGGATCGAACTCATGCTGCCGTGGCTGCGGATAGTTTAATGGGCTGCGTCTTAATCCCTTCCGCCACCAGGGAGCCCCTGTGCTACATGCTTTTAAATTTTGCTTCTTTTAATTCTTTTCAATTACCCATGCAGGAAAATGTTATTCCAATTTTATAGCTGAAGATGAGGGGCACCCCTAAATCTGCATGCTCTAAAGAGGTTCTGCCATCTGCCACATAAAGACAAGGCATGTTATTAGTCTGAAAGAACTTTAATAGAGGGCCTCCCTGGTGGCGTGGCGGCTGAGTGCGGTGCTGTGAAGCTGTCCGCAGCTTCTGCAGTGCCGGTTTGATCTCCGCTGGCCTCGGAGCAACCCACATGGCAAGTAGACCTCTCCTGTCTCACCCGCTTGCTCCCCTCAGCAGTGTATCTCAGTCAGTCTGCCTGTTCTGTTGTTCCCTGCTCTCTCTCTGGTGAATCCTCTCACCCTCCCACTCATCTGGTCTGTACCCCAGCTCCTGTATAAATAAAAATAAATCTTTTTTTTTTTTTAAAGAATAATAGAATAGTGAGCATATAGAGAGAAGAAAGGGTAATAGTTCCCCAGTAAGACACCCAAAGTTACCCTTTGTGGGTAAATCCCCAGCCCAAAGCAGGTCCACTGAGGCCCCAAAACTTGCCACAAGCCTAAGGAACCTTCTATCAGGGAAGATAGGAAAGGGCCAGAGGGGCCAGACAAGCCTGAGACAAAAGGGGCAAAATCAAAGTACAAATAATTGGCCCTCCTCAGAAGTGTAAGATTCTGTCCAAGATACAGTGATTCTTACAGTTCCAGATTCACTATTTCACTATATATAAACATTTATAAAATAGAATAAAACTATATATAAACATTTATAAAATAGAATAAAACAAAGGCTATGTAATAAAGATATTTTGGGTCATCTTCTTGGAATATCAGACTGTCCCATATGTAAGACAATGCAATTTTTAAGTTTTTTGCTAATGCTTATGTGTATATATATGTATATGTTTCATCATATTTCTATCTTATTCTATTCTAGACAATTTTATTTAAAAACTACTGGTCAAAACACATTAAATGTATTTCAAAAATCACTAATGGGTCAAAGGTTTGAAAACCACAAAATTAAATGATATTCTCTTCTGAGAATCTTTAATTTAATGATGCATCTGTGCAAACACACACACACACAAAACACCATATAATTTGTAATTTTGGTTGGGAACACTGACGTTCACCTGGTTATTACTGGCCAGGGGTGCCTCTTAGCTATTATATACTCTTATTTCTGCCTCTTATCTTCTGCTGAGATGATGATATCAGGACTGTTCATCTGGTGTGAAAGGTCTCTTCTGTGGGATTGTGATTCCAAGGTCTAACTAGGGTCATCAGCTTCTCGGATTTCCTCTCCTATTCATAGTTCATTTTTTCATTTAAGAAATGTTCAATGAACACTTCATACATGTGATGTGTAGCGCTAGGCACTGAAATTTCATCAGTAAATTGATGTAGACATAATCTGGGCCTTCACTGGAACTATTATCTAGATTTATAATCACTCATATATTTTATGACACATTTGAGAGTCTTTGCTTCAAAAATCCCTCTTCCTACTTCTTTCCTCCTCTCCCCTCCTTATCTCAAGTAAATACAGGGAATGCAATCTAGAAAAGCCATTAAAAAGCCATCACAATTAATTCTTTTGGAAGAAAGTGTATCTCCCCCTCACCCAATAAAAATAACACCTTACACTGTACTTCAGAACAAATCAGGAGGAAGGAAAAGACAAAGAAAGGGGGGAGAGAGAGAGAGAGAAGAAAAGAGGAAGAAAGGTGGGGAGCTCTAGAGGAAGGGAAGTAGGAAAGGTAAATACTTGCCTAAATTTGTAATTGACTTCCAAATACAGACTTGGAATAGTGTATTTGAATTTGGGGATTTCTTGCAAATTAGTGTTGCAAAGCATTAAACAATGTCCAAATTTTTAGCAAATTTTATTTATCTGATGCATTAATTTTGCCATAAAAGCCAGACATCTGCACTTTTGTTTTTCCTGTGGCACACAGAATCACATATATTTGCAGGACAGAACAGATTTGCTACCCTTGTTCTATTATTTGAACTGATTATTCCCTATTAAAATAGATACTCCTTAAGTTTCAGTCAGGTTTCCAGTCAGTGATGGTTTTCCTGAACAGTATTGGCAGGAAGCTCTGACTTTGATGTGGATTTTGAGCTTTAGTGTCAGGTTGAGTAAGGAGTTGATTAAATTATTTCATTGCATTTCTAAGGTACCATTTTTAAATGTCAAATCATGGTTAGATGCTAGACCTTTCATTGTATTTTAAAAGTGTATTTCAGTCTACTTTTAAAGAAAAAAATACTCCCTAAAAGATTGGATCAATAAGCCCCATATGATGGACATTGATGCAGTTGCATCTAGTTGTCTGAAAATGAGACCTACATTGCTGCTATTGCTTGAAATCTTCCAAATTCCACGTGATTACTTGTATACCGTTCAGTGAGTGCCACACATGCATTTATAGTAATTCTGATTTCCAATCGTAGCATTCTTAGAATGAATAACTATGATGAACAGTGCATTTAGCCACAAAGTCATAGATTTTATAAAAGAGACATAGATTTTGTAAAAGTTATAAATTAGGTAGTCACATTTAATACATTGCTCTCTTCATACTATCGTTTTAAATGCAAATATAATTTAATATACATTTAATGCCATGCTAATGTATTGCAAATTAGGAAACAGTTTGCTTAGAAAGTTGCTCCCTTTTTTCACTAAAATGTCTTTCAAATGAAAAACCACAAAAATGGAAGACTGAGTGAGGGCTAATGTAAAATGCTTGATTAAATATTTATGCAGAAATTATATAGATGCACCAACTAAAAACAGAGAGAACATTACAAGAGACTGTGTATAACACTAACATATAATTAGTATACAATATTATGTTAAGCATCAGGCCTCCTTTTACTAGTAATCTTTTATGTACATAGTATAAGGTAAGGTTTTATGCTTAAAACCTGGGCTTTGGGGCTTATCAGATTCTGTACTTTCACATTAGTAACATGCTCTTGGACAACTTATTTAAGTTCTCTAAGTTTAAATGTTTTCACTTAAAATAATTAAGCTAATATTACAAGAATGAAAATGACACTAAGTGAAATAATTTACATAGAGGGCCTTGCACCATACTTGGCAATCAATAAACAATAGTTCTTTTTCACATTGCTCTAGATTGTTCCTAATTCACATCTCAATTTAACCTAAATGCAAATAACCTGGAAGAGAATCATCAGCAGTCCTAATTATCACTGCCCATCCTCAAAGTCCTGCCACCTGTGAAAACAGAATTTTTTTTCTAATTATTTTTGCTTGCACTTGTACCCAAAGCACTCTAAAAATCTAAAAGGTCTCTTATGCCTCCATCTCCCTGTGCCAGGGTTACCCATTGCCTTCCAAGGATGATGTATTGCTTGAAATTATATTTCAGCAACTCCTTATAACATTTTTTTCCTGACTGGTTTCAGTTTGCTATCTAGATCTTATTAGGTATTCTATCATCAATTTTCTTCATGATTTTAGCTCAGTGGACCTATTTTATATCAAGTAATGTTTAAATACTAGTGGGCTTATTGTGTTATAGGATTCATTAATCTTGCCTTTTGATATTAATAAATGCCTCTAGGGTATCAGCTTTTTTTTTTTTTTTTTTTTTGGTAGTTTTCTTTTTCTTGAAAGGATTGGCATTACTCTGAATTTAGATGTCCACACAGTCTAGTCTGTATATCAAGTGGTGGTGAATAAAATATTTGGACAGTAAAGATTTTAGTTTTTCAGATTCAATATTCAAAGCTTAAAAAATCTGAGTGACATTCTTGGTAAATCACTTAAATAACATTGAGAATTGGTGGTTTTTGTTTTTTGTTTTTTGTTTTTTTAATAAATTGTTAGTTTGGCACAGAGAAGAAGAAATAATTTACCCCCATCACATTTTCTAATATCTAAGAAATTTGCCTGTTTTCTTGATTTTTCTTCATCCAGCAGAGCCTCATTCGAACTTGCCACTGAGATTGCAAAATTTGTTTAGCATATTTGTTTCTAAACCATCTGTGAGGACTACTGGTATTTTGGTGGTAGGCATTGCTTGGTAACATACCTCTGGAGAAGTGTGATCCTATACTCCTAAATCATATTCAGTGTTATAAACCAACCAATGTTACCTTAACAAAAAGTAAAACAATTTAAAAAACTGTCAATTTGTAGAGTTTTTTAAGATGTTTTTTCTTGGCTTATGTTGGAGATCTCAAAAGCTTCTACGTATGTAGTTATACATGGTTTAGGAAAAATCAACCAACTTAAAATTACAAAAACAAGTGACACAGTAAATATTTTAAATTGTAGAGAAAGTCTAGAACCAAAATCTAATAACCTAATTTCTGGTTTTTATTAATTCTGAGAAACACTTAAATAATATTTTTTTTTCTTAAAGATGTACTTATGCATACAGGAACTGGTATACAGGCCAGAAGAGTGGGGGGTGAGAGAATTCACTAGAGACAGAGTGGGGAACAGAACAGGTGGATTAACTGTAATACACTGCTGAGGGGAGCAGCGGGCAAGACAGGAGAGGTCTGCTGCGCCATGTGGGTTGTTCCCTGGTCAACGGGGGATCGAACTTGTGCTTCAGTGGCTGTGGATAGCTTCATAGGTTGAGTCTTAGCCCATAGTGCCACCAGGGAGGCCCAATAATAAATATTTTTAAATTTTTATTACAGCATTATTTTTTATGAATGAAAGTTGAATCCAATTAAGGTGATACATGCACATAAATAAAAATTTAAAAATCATAGAAAATTTTTGAAAGGTTAATTTTTCTGTGTGGTCAGATTACAGCTGTTATTTTTTTGTTATATTAGAGATTAAAAATTGTGTATACATGTGCATACGTAGTGTATATGTGCATGTGTGTATCTCTTACATCATTTCCCAATATTTGTTGCCAAATAAATTCATGAGTGCCATCATTTATACATAGGGTAACTGAAATTTAGTTCTAAAAATAAGCCCTGATAGCTAAATGTTTATCTTTGTGAAGTTTTTATTTTAAAATGTCAGGCATCTCTGAAAATAGTGAAGGTTAGAACTGACCAAAATGATTAAGCAAGTTTAAATTTATTCCCATGATAGTATTCAGCAAATATATCCTTAAAGTAATGGAATACACTTGACTTTTTATAGGACTGATTGCATCTACATCATGTGGCCATACAATGTAAACATTATGGAGCCTATAATGATATAAAATGTCCAAGCATAACAATAACAAAGTCACTGTTATGTTACCATTTTATAAAATCTTAAGCTTTCCGGACAACATGAATACCTATGAAATTTGAATACAAAGCTAAAATTTACTAATAAAATGCAGTTGTCTCCTTTTACCAACAGATCATTGCAAACAATAAAGGTACTAATGGGAGAACCTTCCAAAAAAATTTGTTTTCTTTATTGTTTTGTAATAGGCCTTATTGAGATCTGGTTTCCATGCTGCATTGGACCACATACATTTTTGAAGAAGTTAGCAAAGTTCAGAAATTGAGCACAAGATTTTGCATTTTTGATAGTGAAAAAAAGCTTGTCATTCTTTTAATTCAGTTGGTTATGTATAAATCTAATGCTATATTTCTTCTCCTAAGACTCTTAAGATATAAAAGCCATTCAGGGAAAATAGAGAAACACATAGACTTCTGTTCACTGAACATTTGCTGTTTATGAACATTGCTTGAAATTAGTGAGCCATCACATGTGACATTGTTTTTTACCAGAATTTTCTTCATAAAATATATTCCTGTAATGTAACTGGCAGAACTCGAATATCTCTATTATCTCTTTTGTACAAAGGAAAAGCATAATTTGCACAGAGACCAGATCCTACTTGCAGTACATTTCCCTTTAGATTCAGAACATACAAATTGAGGTGAAATGATATCTGGGTTAGTACTAAGTATGGATAACAAAAGTTCATAGTTTAGAATCATGAGGTGCTCTGTGGAAGATTTAGGGCATAACTTGAGAATTGAGCAAAGATATAAAGGAAAATCCCATTCAACTCAATATACTGTAAGGTCTTACAAACTCAGAGAGCCAAAATTAAATTTGTCTAGAATGTCTTGTTTTTATTATCAACTTCATGGATAAATCACAAACTACATCATTGAATTGACTTGCAATAGGCTAATTGTTTTGTATACATCATCTCATTTAATCTTCTTAACAACCAGATGGATTGTATCTAGAACCTCAGTTAACATATAAGGAAACTGAAGCTTTCAGGCAATATATAACATATCCAAGATCATTCTATTAATTAATGGTAGGGCCAAGTCTACATTCCTAGTTACAACTGATTCCAGGGCCCATGTTTGCATGATTATTTTGTTATATAGCCAAAGAATATATACACAGAGAACAGTACAACAATATAGAATAATTCAAAAACTGTTTTATGTTGCTAAGCAATATTTTATAAACCATTGCCACATATGAAAAATAAGTGATATCACAAAGACAGGTATGCATGGCACAAAGCTAAGGGATGGTGACTTTCACAGTGGTGTACAAGCCATAGGACCCAGAAGGTTTCACTTATAGGAGGAATATAGAGGAACCAAAAAAGGGATCAGAAAAAAAAATAATAACTAAAAATAATAAATTAAAAAAATTAACAGGCAACTATAAATCAGAAGCATTATCTGCAGGGGTGGGGGGAAGGAGAGGGAGCAAAACAGGGGAGGGAAGAGCATGAGGGACTATGGTGATGGTGCACATGTGAATTGGTGGTGGGAATTTTATGGGGACTACACCTACGAGGAGAAAGCACACATTGTACAAAAATGAACAATGATGTAAATATATATATGTAAATAAATTACTTAAAAAAAAGAATCAGAAGGGATGGTCTGGGTTGCAAGTGACAGACAAAAATGCCTTTATTGGTGATTATTTTTGCATTGAAAAGACCCTCAAATCTCGTGGAAGGGGTTTATAATATAAAGGAAATTTACCACCAGGCAGAATATATTGTAAATTTGTAGGCTGAAGGAATAATTTGCAAAGGAAAGCACTGCATGGCATACAAAAGACTAAAAATTTCAGAAAAGCTTTGTCATCTTTATTATCTCAAATGGATCACCTTAACAGATTCTTATCAACTGTCAAAATGATTTCCCAGACATTAAAAATGGCCAGTTTTTTATTATTATAGAATCTTTTTGACAGAAAATGAGAGTGAATTGCAAACTGAGTTCTATGATGAATCTACCAGTAAATGCATTTTTTGAATTTAGTTAAATAATATTTGTTTTCAAAAACCTAATTTCCTATATCCAGATGTTTTTGATTAATGTAACATGATACTACAATTTTCAATTATTTAATAAAATATTTTAAATATATTTAAGTATTTTATGCATTAGATATTATATATTTACATTAAATATACATATATTTATTTTAAATTAAATTTTTCTATTTTTTTATCATACTTTTGTCCCATTATGCTAAAATGTCTTTCCCTTTTTGGCATTGCAATAGCCAAATATAAATATTATTCATCCACAACGGACACTCACTAGCCATTTTAGAGAAATGATCTGTTGCATATCTTTCTGCCATTAGTCATTATTTTTTTTTAAAGATTTATTTGTTCATGTATACAAGCACTGGGTACAGTCAGAAGCGCGGGAGGGTGAGAGAATTCACAAGAGCCAGAGCGGGAAGCAGAGCAGGCAGAAGGACCGAAGTACACTGCTGAGGGGTGCAGCGGGCGGCAGGAGAGGTCCGTGTGCCATGTGGGACCCTCCTCCGGTGGCCGGCGAGCGGCCGGGGATCGAACCAGTGCTGCAGAGGCTGCAGGCAGCTTCGCAACCCTGCACTCAACCGCTGCGCCACTGGGGAGGCCCCATTAGTCAGTATTAATTCATAAAAGGGTTCTGTTTTCTAGCAGCTTTTGCCTACCTGGTACAAAGTATGCAGCAGACACATAAGAAATTCAGAGACACGTGAATCTGAAAGGTTTGATTCATTTCAGTTTCTTTAACTGATGAATTTTACATTTACGTGACTAGGTAAGAAGACCACGTCTTCCCAATCACATAATAGTATCTCTCAGTGATGGTTAGTCATCCTATAGTTGAAAGAGAATGGGTAAGTGATGAAAAGTGTTTGCTTTAGAGTGAGGACTGTGGGTGGTTTATTTTTCTTTTCATAATATTTGGTTTAATATTACTGTTAGGTTGCGTAATTAAGATTCAATATGACCCTCTTCCCCTAGCATTACACTGTCAGATCCCCTGTGAGATCCAGCCTCTATTTTATCCTGAATATGTTGTTAAACTTGATATGAAAGCTTTCTGTATGCAGGATACTCATATGTCAACAATCATACTATGTTACTCAGATTCAAAGATCAACAAGACTTGACTGACCATGGCTATCTTTTCCAGCTATTTCAAATCCCTAAGGTACATTCAAATTCATATTTCCTGGGAACTGTACAGCAATCACGATATATTTATTCTAAGACATATGTAAATTTTATAACTCATTAACACATTATACAATTTGGTAGCTATCATGAGAAAAGGGCATGACGTGAAGTAATAAACTTAAGACATTAAGTTTTCATGTAACGAAGAATAAGATACATGAATCCTACCTGGGTATGGGTAGGACAGATGAAATGATCCATCACAGGTTGAAATCTTAGCTAATTTTGAAGACAATTATTGGGCAAATGTGGAGGAAAACAAAGTGTATGATATTATGTTGGTAATAATAATAATTGCTTTACAGGATGGTTTGACTCTACACTGAATATTTTTTTCTGTTAGGTACACTATTTAATAAACAGTATTTCTAATATTCAGTACTTTCTGAAGTAAGAGTGTTTGTTTTCATTTCAAAGACAAGTACAGTAAAGTGTAAATATTTCAAGTTAACACATCCAATGTTATCCAGTTACTAATTGATTCTACCAGGATTTGTCAGTTCCACCTACTCTATAGTATTTATTCATTTGTTCATTCACATAATGGGACTTTTTTTGGTGATTTTCTTCATAGGTAATTTTTCTTTGATTCTTTCAGGCAATTACTAGATCAAGCCTTTAGCTACTGTCCCTTGTGCTTCCCACAATAGAAAAATTAGTTAAATACTAAAAATCACAACTTGAATGATAAAGCATTTCACTTCTCATCACTTATTCCTGAATCATTGTGATCCCATTATGTCCAAGAGGGAAATTTGACTAACAAATATGATCTGGGGATAAATTTTATTATATAAAATATGTGGATATTAATACCTCACAATGATCGTACAAGGAAGAAATACACCTAGATTTTAGGATGCACTGACTTTATAATTCATTCCATATGATTCACTCTGAAAATCTTGATTCATTCAACAGCTAAATATTTTATCTTTCTGATTTGCGTTCCCCACATTAGGAAAAAAAAGTGATACTTGTATTCAGTTTGTACAAGATGTGTATTTCTGTGTGTGTCTGTATGTGCCTGCTTGACATTATTTTGGTTTTCTTTGCTATAAAGAGAATATTATATAAAGATAATACCTAAAGGATTTCATCATTTATATGAAAGCTATACTTAATAGAGCTCTAAGTTAATGTAACCATATATATTTATTCTTTTATTGAAAGTGAAATAATTCATTTTCTAATTCCTTTCCATGTTCTATTTCTCATTCACACATTGCTTATAATATTTTCTAAATAAAAGGAGTGTGAAAACAGTGAAGGACTGGAAGAAAAGTAAGTAAACCTCCATAGTAATGCACCATTTTTTTCTTTACTCATATCTTTCTCTTACCTTATACAAAGAGCTTTATTGATAAAATCCCAACTCATACTCACTTTATTTCAATTTATCACATTCCTTTTAAAAAAATCTCATATAATCTAAGTCACCACCTTATTTTCCCACTTAGCTTTCTAACTTGCAAATCTGAAGACACTGGAAGTTCCAAAATTTAAAATCATGTAAAAATACTTATTTGTAGAAATTTCTGTGATATATAAATCATTAAATAGGTATGAATTTGTCAGAATTCTCTTTAATAGAGATATAGAACACAAGTCCTGTAGTCACTGCCTAGCTATTTCCCAGTGGATTTTATGTAGTATTAGGAAGTCTTCCTTACCTTGTCAGATCATATTGAAGCCACTCAGGCACTGTTAAACTTTCTGGCTAAATTAACAGTGCACACCGGATTTAATATCATCTACACAGACTTCCTGGCAGTGAATAATATGTGAGCTTGGCAGTATTAATATATTGGGAAAAAACATTCTTGGTTCTTATTGAAGATCATAGAGGTATGTCATTAATATGCTTTCTTCCATTTCCATCTCAGTAATTCCACAAAGTATGGTCACATTTTAGGAATTAAAGCTCAGATTGCATAGAAAGTAAAACTGAGTGATTATTCAAAATACCAAAATTTCCAGTTATTTATAGACAAGGACACCCACCAGTTAAATCTATTTGGCAAATTTATCTTATGAGCTTCCTTTTATGATTACTAAAACCATGGAAGTGATAATGTTTTTGATAACACTGACCTAAATTAAATGAACACAGATTAATCAGTTACTTTAAAGATAATAGTTTCAATACTTAAGCAATTAACAATAAACAGTTCATTTAAAAAGCATTGCCTTTAGGATAAACTGTTTTTAAACATCTTCCTTTTTTTCTTTTTCTTTCTTGTAAAAAAGACATGTGCTTTGATAAACTGTATAAACATATTATGCATTATTAAAACTTAAAATTATATGCTTGATAGATAGCATATAGTTCTCTCTGGGGTTTTATTGCAGTCTGTGGAACTTATTAGCTGTGATTTCATTGCCAGTGGCAAAACCCAGAATGTTCTATAAATTAAAACATTTGGCTATGACTATGGGAAATTCTCCATGATAAACGTGGGTTTGGGGGCATAAAGGGGGAACAAACTATTTTCATCCTAAAAGGAAAAAAAAAGTTCAGTGTGCATTGAATTTGTGCTTAAGGTTTGTTTATTTCAGAGACTGCACATTCTAAACAATGTGGGAATTGCAGCAATTTTAGAACCAATGTAGATAAATTTACAAGTTAATTCACAATGTTTACAAAAAATAGAGGGAGAGAGTTGTACACCTTACTTATACCAGATGCCGGTAATCTGGAGAGTGGGTTACCAATTAAAGTGGACAATAACTTGGCTATTCTTCATGTTGACTCCATCTTGAAAACCTTTTTTTTTTTTTTTTTTTGTAGCAACTGCCTGCTATTTCCTATCAACATCAACATTTGTTATCTCTTCATTTTCCATTCCATGTTTAAGTAAATTATTTTATTGGGATTGACTACCATTGCCTCATAGAGATTAAACCCCCACTATTTTCTGAAGTAAATAAATTTTTGTCCATATGGTGTAGGTAGTTGATTTCACACTCATTTGTATTATATTAACAAAAATTTTAACACAGGCATACATCTCTATGACATGAAACCTGTATAAATGCTATTATACATAACACTGCTTTCTACAGGATAGAAATGATCAAGATTAGGTAAATGCAAATAAATTATTATCAATGCATAAATAACAAGGATACTTTCAAATGAACTACTAATACCTAATTAGTGAAACTTGTCAAATAATTACAGAATAATCATGAATCTCATCAGCAACTGTTACAAACTGATGAAATTTGATTCAATAGAAGATGTATAAATTTGCACTTGCTCGAAACATCTGCAAACTGTGGCAAACACTTTCCCGTGCATAGGGCCAGAGGCATTTCGGCTGTCACTATGAAACTGTTGAAGCCAACATTCCATTTCTCCTTAAAAGTCTTCAATCTTCACATTTCTGTTTCTTCCCTACCTTTTTACTTCCTTTTCTCCTCTTTTTGTTTCTTTACTAACTGATATTTATTAATTTTTTAAACATAATACATATTGATATAACACATGCTAGCCAGCCATGGCACTCTGAATCTAAAGTACATATATCTTTGTTTTATTAAAATAAATTTATTTAATATTTTAAATTGATGTAATAATAAGACACCCCCATCAGGTATTACCACCTAGGGCACCCACCACCAGCTCACCCATATTCCATACCATAGTCCATAGTGCTTCCTTCCTTTGTTCTAACCCTTTCCTTACCACCCCTCCCACTGGATGCTTCAGTTCTCTAGTCAGATTTTAAGGGTTAGTTTTTAAGCTTATCTTTGTCTGAGAAATTTTGGATTCTCTATATTCCACATATTAGTGAAAACATCTGGTATTTGTCTTTCTCTTTTTGACTTGTTTCACTAAGCATTATCCCTTCCAACTCCTTCCATGTGACCAAAGATAGCTTAAATTTAGTTCATTTAATTGCTGAGTAATATTCCATTGTGTATATATACCACTTCTTCTTGATCCACTCATCTGTTTTGGGGCATTTAGATCTTTTCCCCCAAAATTTAGCTATTGTAAATAGTGCTAAAGTAAACAAGTTTCCTTTCTAATTAGTGTTTTTTTAATTTTTCAGGTAGATTACTAGGAATGGAGTAACTGGATCATATAGCAGATCCATTTTTAATTTTTTGGGACACTACCACACAGCTTTCCATAGTGGCTAGACCATCCTCATTCCAACCAACAGTGTAGGAGGGCTCCTTATTCTCCACACCCTACCAGCACTGTTCTTTCTGTTCTTTTCAATATGGACCATGCTCATGTGTATGAGATGGTATCTCATGGTAGTTATGATTTGCTTTTCCCTGATGATAAGTGACCGTGAACATTTTTTCATAAAGCCCGTTCATCTTTAAAGATGGCTTTTGTGGGCCTCCCCGGTGGCGCAGCGGTTGAGCGCTGGGTTGCGAAGCTGCCGCGGCCTCTGCAGCGCCGGTTCGATCCCCGGCTGCTCCCCGGCCACCGGAGGAGGATCCCACATGGTGCGCAGACCTCTCCTGCCGCCCGCTGCTCCCTCAGCAGTGTACTTCAGTCCTTCTGTCTGCTCTGCTCCCCACTCTGGCTCTGGTGAATTCTCTCACCCTCCCGCGCTTCTGACTGTACCCAGTGCATGTATAACAAAAAACAAACAAACAAATATAATAAATTAAAAAAAAAAAAAAAAATAAAGATGGCTTTTGTAAGTTTAGAATTACATATGCACCTATTTTGTTTTGCACATTCTAAATCAAACACATAAAGTGCATATTGTTGATGGAATTGATGATAGATTGGTTCCAATTAGGTTATTTTTTCAGATTCTGAAAAATTATACTTTTTGCTTCTTTACTTACTTGTTAGTCTTTATGCAGTTTATCTCCTCTGAGATCTCCTTCAGAACTAAAGCCTTAAATATCCCTTCCCTATCCTGAATTTGTCTGACAGAAATTATTTCAAAATTATAGTATCTTATGAAAATATATACACCTACCTGTCACTACCCATTGTTAACCTTTTTTCTAAATATAAGGGGGTAAAAACTAAGACAAAAGAAACTTGCATAATTGGGTAGTTGGATTTAATTCATATATTGAGCTGCATTGTTTGAAATATGTTTAGTACTGATGATAAAGCTTCTCAATTTGTATAATGGTTTGCTGTTTATAAAGAGTTTGAATACATATTTACCTTATTAGACTGGAAAACTGGCAGCAATTACATCCACTTTTTCTATTGGCCTATGACTACCTGCAAGGAATGATTTTACACAGTACTTTCATGATATTCATCGATTATACAAAGCGATCTTGATATAAAATAGTTTTATCAGAAGTATTTTGGAAATTCTTTTTGTGAATCAGTGGATTCCAAATTAATCTATAGTAATAAAAATATTAACATAAATGAATGGAAAATGAGTGTGCGTGGAGAAGCACAAAGGGAAGAAATAGCTGTTTCATAGATTCTTGCCATTGGTACTTTGAGCATTTCATTGTTTTAGGATGATTTTAAATCTCATTAGTTCTAATTTCCTGGTATTACATATCAGACAACTAAATCACAGAGAGGTTAAATGATTTTTACAGATTGTCTACGACCTGTCTAATTAGTAATAAAGCAACTTTGGAGGGCCATGCTTGAAAGGATTTCCTACAAACCAATTCAGTGTTCTCTTCACTGCAACATGTTGCTACTGGCATGAGTATATATAGAAGGACTATAGTAGAATGGAATATACAATGAGTTAAGATAGAAGATCTTAGAATATATGCCACCCATTTTGTTTATTAGCATTAAACTTAGTTGTTTAAGCATCAATTTTAACATGCATAAAATTAAAATTATCCTATCTATCCTGTATTGTTACAGCAGATACAGTCATCAAATAAAATATTCTCAATAAAATTAGAACTGAACTCTAGAAAATGCAAATATTCAATTTTTTAGTTACAAAGTATGAAAACGAATTCCCAAACCCTATCAGTCATTTATTCATCATTTTCTATGTGGGCATTTGTCTTATTTAGTATAAAGTACTTCATTAACAAACAGTGAACACAGTTATATACCAACCACATTAATCAATACAAGAGATGTAAAGTTAAAAAAAGAGATTGTGTCCAGAGATTCTTTTACTTGGCTAGACAATATTTAAATCCCAACTGTTTCAGTTAGTAAGCTTTCCTACCTTTTCATTTACTGCAGATTACACTTGTGGCATAACCAGTCATGCAATTGGGTGAAGAAGCCATAGAATAAGTAGAAATTTGGGAAAGAACTGCATTTCTTTTATTTCTTTTTTGGTTTTTTGAACTTTTTTTTAAAACTTATTTATTTATTTATGAGAAAGATATTATGTATAGCTACCCTGAAAAAACTTTGGCAATTTCTGATAAAGTTAAACATATATGTACCATGTGACCCATTAATTCCACTTCCAGTACTTGCCCAAGAAGAATGAAAACTCAAACTCACAATAAAATGTGTGCACAAATGTTTACAGCAACACTTCTCATACTTCATTTCTGACTGTTGTTGAACCTGCATGGTAATCTTTGACCAAATTCTGTTGCCATTACACTCTTCACATTTCCATTTGAACTTATAGCAACTAGGATAAGTATCATCATCTTTAATCAAGATACTACACAACAACCTCTTAAGTACATTTGTCTCTGCTCCTCTTCTGACCCTTTACACTCTATTTGACACAAAGAAGCCAAGAGTATTCTTTCAAACAAACAAATACACCAGATTACATTGCAGTCTACACCCTCCTGTGGTTACCAGTGCATTGACAGTGACTTCTGGCTTCTCTACAGAGGCCTGTAGGGCCACAGGTGAGCTGGCTGCTACCTAATTTTTCACATTCATGTTGTACCACTGGAATTCAGTCTCACTGTCTCTCTTTCTATTCTTTGCACAGGTCCAGTTATTTATCTTAGCACTTATAAACTTGCTGTTCTCCTACCCTGATGCTGTTTTATTAAGTGCCTGCATCTCTGAGTTCATATCTGGGGTTAATTTCCTAGTTTTGGAGCTTCAATTTTATCCCCTCAGAGGCATTTTCCTTTATCACAACACCTATGGTTGTTTAAAAAAAAATAAGATAGCTCCTCTCTCTCAGTTGTATGAGCATATAGTGAGACGGTAGCTGAGAGTGGGATCTAATCAGACACAGTGTGTGCTGGCATCTTGATCTTGAACTTCCCAGCCTCCAGGACTGTGAAAAACAAATGGTTAAGTTGCTCTATAGAAGTTTTCTTATAGCAACCTGATTAAAGCAGTGCCTATGAAGTTAGTCCTGTCCAATTACTCCCTACAACATCACTAAGCTATTTCTTTCATAGTATCTAAAATATTTTCATTTCTCTTTTTTACATATTTATTTACTTATTTATCTGGTTACATCATGAGGTTTTAACCTTCAAGAAGTAAGAATTTTGTTTTATTATTCAAAGCATTGTCCCCAGCAGTAAATCTAGTGTCTGGTATATCATAATTATTCAGTAAATATATTGAATGAATAGGCAAATTCACAAATATTTTTTGGGAAACATTTGTGTCAGCCATTGATTCTTGCTCAATCCTGAGTTGGTATCATTAATGTTAACAGGAAACATCTATGTCAGACTTCATTCATTCAAAAAGTTAGTTTGAATATCAAATAAGTATCAGGTAATGTTTTTTGCTAGGAACCAGGAATTCAACTGTGAACAGGCCATAACTCTAGTCATAAGGAATTGACATAAAGAAGAAAATGGTTCAGTGGATGAGTATAGGTGCTAAAATGTATTACATACAAATATAGGATTTCAAAAAAAAAAGTATTCTTTGGCATTCAGTTGACAATTCTTTCAAAGATATTGACCAGAATTGTTTGAAAGATGCACTTATATGCCATTGAATAGTAACCAAACTTAGAAGTTCACTCCTAAATTTCAAAAGCAATAAAGAATAAATTTTCTACATAATAAAGGAATGCATGATAGAAGAAGAATGATTCATATGTAAGTACTATGTAGGAGAACTAGGTGAAACACAATGGGGGCTTGGATCAGAAGGTAAAATATGAAAAATATTTATCTAATATGGTAGCCATTATGTTAGATTTTTGTACACATTAAAATGATTTATGCTGAGCAAATTCATGCAGTTTTTGAGTGAGTCATATAATCCTCAAAATCACTTTTTTCTTTTGGTGTTGTTGAAATTTGAAATGATAGTAGAAATTACAAAATAGTTAAAAAGTATTATAAGGATGTTCAAAGTTGTCAAGATAAAAAGTGATGGTTCTGAGCCTCCCTCATGGCACTCCCTCAGTGCAACAGACCTCTCCTGTTCGCCCACTGCTCCCCTCAGCAGTGCATTTCAGTAGATCCACCTGTTCTGCTGCCCACTCTGTCTCTGATGAATCCTCTCACCCCCTGCACCTCTGGCCTACACCCCAGTTCTTGTATGCATAAATAAATAAAAATAAATCTTTTTTTTAAGTGAAGGTCCTAATCATAAGCCACAGACATATAATTAAGAATCAAAATATCTGCTAATTTTCCTTGAAATCATCTTACAATGATACTTCAACTAAGAGTTATCATTGATATTTTTTTGGTACCATTTTTCCCCAGGTAGCTTATACTATATTTCAGAATATAGCAAAACTGTGATCAATTTATTGATGACTCTTAATTAAGAGGTTCCTGTCACCTAACTTCATTGCATTTACCTTGTTTATAAAAGTAATCACATTTTTCTTATTTTATTTATTTATTTTGAGTTGGTAAAGAATTTTAAGCATGATTAAAAGGTCATATTTCAAATGCCAATATGTTATTCACTTTCAAAGTGAAAATACCTTCCCACACAATTCCCTTAAATAATAATCTCCCCAACAACTCCTTTACCACTTCATTTTCTTTTTAAGTATGGCATGGTTAATAATTTAAAAATTACTATTTAATTGCATAGATAAAAACAAATTATAAGCACTGTTTCATTCAACAAATATTTGTCTATTTCTTAGAAGTGTTTATTTTTTATTTTAAATAAAAATTCATTCTAAAACAAGTTTTATATAACTATTTTTAAGTTTAAAAACTTTAGATTTTAATCAATTGGCAGATACATGATTTTGCTTATTTTGACTTTTCTACTACTTCCAATGCAGCTTTACCACTTTTTTTCAGCTCTAATTGGGAAGCATTGCAATTTAAATTCTCTATATATGTGTGTGTATATACACATACGATATATGTATGTATAGAATGTATATTATATATACATATGTGTATCATTATACATATATCATATATGTGTATATATAAAGCAATCATTTTATAGTTCTTTGATCATAAATATTATCTTTCAATTCTCAACTTTAGAGCATGAGGTTAGTAATATCTATCTCTATCTCCCTCATTGCTAAAGACCAAAATTAAACCATATTTGCACTGACTTTTACAATTTAGACATCTATTTAACTACTATGATATTTCTATGCTTAGTCTCTAAGCTCATTCGAATAGCTTAAAATCTACAAATGTTTGCTTTATTATAACAATTTAATATTCCAAATCCAATTATTACAATTGATTTTCTTTATTTTAATATATTGGTCTTTTCAATCTCCTGAGTTTCTAATTGTCTTCTCTTTGTGCAAATTGTCTCTGGCATATTTTAGGATATACCTTTACCATTTTCTTTATTCTATGAAAAATATGGATTGCAAATTTTAGTTGAATAACATTGGAAACTAGGAAAAAGGAGGCTGCTGCCTTAAATACAAGCTAAAATATAAAGGGATCTTAACAGTGGCAGTAGGATCAGCTCAAATGCATCATAATTATAAGTAAAACACCTGGAAGCACATGCTCTTAAACAGTGTATCAGTAGCATCATTTTGCATAGAAAGTATTGCACAATACCATTATATATCCTATCATGCAGGCTCTAAGTTTAGTGATCATAAAGTCAGTTTTGGCCATAGATCTTTTGCAATAGAAAAATACGATGAAGACACAGAAAATAATTCAACAGCTACTGTATAAATGTGTATCACATTTATTTATAATAGTTGCACTAAAATTTTTGTTAATATTTAAAGTTCAGTCATAGGGATAAAAATTATCACTAAAATTATAATAAAGGGTTTTTTAAATATGTATCCTTATTAGATAATAAATAATTGAAGTATGCATGTATTGAGGTGTATAGTGGTAGAATTTGTAAAGGATGACCTTGACATGGTTTGTGAGGCCTCCAAAGCAATTACCTTAGAAACTGAGATGGAAAACAATGGCAGAAAGCAGATAGAACTGTTTGAATTAGTCCAAATTATAGATATTGTTCCGCAGCATTAGATGACAGTTAACTTTTAATGAAAGAAGACACGAGGTAATTAAATCTTGACATATAATTATGAAAGAAAATATCAGGTAACAATCTTGCTACACAATACAAAAGAAGAAAAGACATTTTCTGAGAACTTGCCTGATGCTCTGTCATCTGAAACTATTCTTTATGAGTGCAGGGTGAAGGTCAAGGAGGTATCTCAACTCCATCAATCCTTTGGACAGTTACAAATGACCTTTCGCTTTCCATAAGACATTCAATATTCTGAATTGGAGGGATACATTTTTCTGTGTTTAGAAAATGGCAAAATTGAAACCTTTCCTATTGCAGGAAGCACACTTTTGTTGACTTTCTTGGACAGCTTGTTCATTCCCATAGCTTGTTCATGGTTATGGTCTCATTTGCATTAAGTACCTAATCTAGAGAAAAATGTCAGTTTTATATTGTATATCAAAAATTCACCTACTTGCTGAAGAATTTTTGTGTAAGTTTTAAAAAGCTCAACATTGGCCTCTAGTTAGAGACTGATAATACCTTTTCAAAAATACTTCGGGTTTTAACTTCAGAGAAGTTATGTCATGAATTTTTCTTTTATATTAGAAAGCTAATAAGAGGAATTAAAGAAAGAATTTAAGTCGAAAAGTTTTTGTCTTATCTGATAATCTTAAAAATTAGTTATTTTTGAGTAAAAATTAAAATGCATGAAAATGTTTTAGCTCAGAACTAAGGCTTGTTGTTTTAACAAATTCAGATTTGTACAATGCTTACTTTTTCTTAGTTTTCTATTATAAAAAGTCATGGTAATCAAGCTGTCATCAACTTTTAAAATATACAATACAACTACTGGCTAAAATTACATTTACATGTACCTTAAGATAACATAAGACATAGTATATGTATGAATAAGTGCATTGTGACACATAAAAAACTGTAAGCATTTAAAATGCATGTGACACAGTACACAGAAAAAAACATTTTATTTTCACTTATTTACCTAATTAATTTTTAGGAAGCATTGGGTCTCTGCCATGTGTTAAAGACTGCTCTAAGTACTGGGTATAAAATGAGAAAACAAGATAGATACATTTCTGTCCTTATGGAGGTACCACTATAGAAAAAGAAAAATATATATATATGTGTAAGTACATAAATATTCAACAATATCATTCCAAACATTGCTAAATGCATTGAAGAAAAAGAGATCAATAGAGAAATAATGCAATTTTGGAACAGAGGAGTACATTTTACACAATGTAGTCAGGAAAAGTTTAAATAAAGTATGCAGTCTTGCCTGCAAGATTATTAGAATTGAGAAGAAAACATATACCATTTAATGAGTAATTGATTGAGGTTTTGGTCCCTGATTGTATTCTTCCCAAAGCCATTTCACCAGCTGAACCATTCATACTGATTCTATCCTATTTCATTATTTATTCTTCTAAAAGGGAAAGGTGGTTTTTGATCATTAACTATATTATAGTTTATTATAGAACAAACTTATTTTCTAAAATCTGTTCTATATTACAGATTAATGTTTTTGTTTTCTAAATGTTGCCTTTTTAATATTTGTAAATTATTGAATTTATTGGAAAATTACAAATCACTCAAAATATCACCATGTATTGTACAAAGGAGTACGCATTGCTCTATAATGGTCTCTTTTTTTGAAGATTATATGATAAATATGTTCTCTTTTCTTAGATTTCTACATATATTAAAAGCTTGCTTCAGAGGTACAGATGATGATTTTTGTTAGCTCGTAAACAGATACAAATATCAAAATATAACCAAAGAGAACCGACAAAGAAAAAATAAAAATAGAGAAATGATTAAAACTTAAAAATAGTTTTTAAATGTAATTCAAACAAATTAAACTATGCTAAGTTCTAATTAACACTACTCAGAGTATAGTTGGTTTTATATTAGTTTATCCCAAATTTTATAGAAAGTGGATGGATTACTCTTACTTGTACTGAGAGAAAATACTTAAGGTTTCAATGGCAAATTAAATCTAGTGAAGAAAAAGAAGTACTTTAGTATTAAATTTTAATTGTAGCAGGATTTTCTATTTGCACCAGGAAAAAAAATCTTTATAGTCTTACAGATATCATTTAGGAAATTGACTTCTAACTTACAAATAATGACTGATATTTGCATGCTGAATACAAAATGTTCTATTGTCAAATAAGATTCATGCAAATCAGAGAGATTAGCCAGTATCAAACATTATAATTATATATATATATATAAACATATAATTTCAAAAATAAAAAATCATGAGGCACAAGCAGCATAAGAAATTCTCTGGGATCTCCAATACTACTCCTCTGATTTTATCTCACTCTATTAGATGACCCTCAACCCAGATTCATCTTTAGAACTTTAATGATCTAAAGCCACACCATTTATATAAAACCATAGAAACCATATCAAATATCTTTTGGGATCATAGTAGTATGAAATTAGAAATCAACCAAAAGAAGAAATGGGGAAGGACCACAAATATGTGGAGAATGATACAACATGCTAGTAGACTATTGGATCAGTGAGGAAATCAAAGATGGAAACAAAAAAAAATATCTGGAGACAAATGAAAATGAAGACACCACTTATATCCTAACCTATAGAATGCAGCAAAAGCAGTACTGAAAGGGATATTTATAGCAATATAGATGTGCCTCAGGAAAAAAAAGAATCACAAAAAATCTTAAGCTTACATCTAAAGCCACCAGACCAAGAAGAATAAAAACAAAACCAAAAGTCAGTAGAAGAAATGAAATACTGAAATTCACAGAAGAAATGAATGAAGCAGAGAACATATAGACAATCAAAAAATCATTGATACCAAGAATTGTTTTTTTGCTGTTGGTGTTTTTTTTAAGATTGATTGATTGATTGATTGATTGATTTATACAAGGACTCAGCACAGTCAGAAGCATGGGAGGGTGAGAGAATTTACCAGAGCCAGAGCGGGGAGCAGAACAGGCAGACTGATGAAACATACTGCTGAAGGGAGCATCAGGTGCAGCAGGAGAGGTCTGTCGCGCCATGTGGGACCCTCGCCGGTGGCCGGGGATGAACCTGTGCAGCAGAGGCTGCAGGCAGCTTCGCAGTCCAGCGCTCAACAGCTGTGCCACCAGGGGAGGCCCAAAATTGTTTTGTTTTGTTTTTTTTTAAGAAACAAATCTTTAACTAGACTCACAGAGAAAATACTGATAAATAAAATCAGCAATGATAAATGAAAAGTTACAATAGATAATAAAGAATTACAAATGATCATTATTACGAGCAATCATATGGGAACAAATTGGACAAGCTAGAAGAGAAAAAGTTATAGAAATATGAAACATCCTAATACTGAGCCACAAAGAACCAGAAAATATAAAGAGACCAATCACAAGAAAGGAAATTGAAATGGTAATCAAAACCCTCCCTAAAGTAAAAGCCCATACCGATGGCTTTACTAGTGAATTCTACCAAACTACAAAGAAGACTCAATCCCTATCTTTCTCAAATTTTCCAAAAAATTTAAAAGGAGGGAAATTTTCCAAGCACATTATATGAAGTCAGCATTACCCTAATTCCCAAATGAGACAAGACTCATTTATACATACATACAAAACTATAAACCAATATCTCTGACAAAATAAGTAGCAAAAGTGTTCAACAAAATACTAGCAAACTGGATCCAACAACAAATTTAAAGAATCAGACACCTTGATTAAGTGTCATCTGTTCCAGGATGCAAGAATGGTACAACATTTGCAAATCAATAAATAACATATACCAAATCAAAAATGGGAAAAATAAACATCATATGATCATCTCAATAGAGGCTGGAAAATGACACAATTCAACATCTTTTTATGTTAAAAAAGACATTCAACAAAAAAGGTGTAAAAGAAATGTACCTCAACATAATAAATGTCAGAAATGCCAACACCCTAGCAATCATAGCACTCAGTGAAGAAAAACTGAAAACTTTTTCTTTTGAAAAAGAGAAGAAAATATACTCTCATCACTATAGTTTCAGTATAATGTTGGAAATCTTAGAAAGGACAATTAAACAAGAATGAAATATTAAAAAAATAGCAAGGAAGAAGTAAAATATCACTATTGACAGATATTGTGATAATTAATACACATAAAAAAATCCCAGAGTCTAGTTAAAATGAAAACTGTTAGAAATAATAAATGAATGCAGTAAAGTCACCAGGCACAAGGAAATTCATATGCAAAAATCTGTTGTATTTCCAAATGGCCAACAGGCATATGAAAAAATGTTCAACATCACTTGTAATCAGGGAAATGCTAATCAAAACTACAATGAGATACCATCTCACACCAGTGAGAAATGGCACATATTAAAAAAACTAGCAACAACAAATGTTGGCAAGGATGTGGAGAAAAAGGAACTCTCCTGCATTGCTGGTGGGAGTGCAAACTGGTCCAACCACTATGGAAAGCTGTGTGGAGATTCCTCAACCTACTAAAGATAGAGCTTCTGTATGATCCAGCAATTCCACTCCCAGGTATTTACCCAAAGGACACAGAAACATTAATTCCAAAGAGCACCTGCACTCCTATGCTTATAGCAGCAGTATTTACAATAGCTAAACTTTGGAAACAGCCCAAATGCCCAAAAATAGATGACTGGATCAAGAAGATGTGGTACATATACACCATGGAATATTACTCAGCATTCAAAAAAGATAAACACATGCAATTTGCAGCAACATGGATGGAGCTGGAAGGGATCATGCTCAGCAAAATAAGCCAGAAAGAAAAAGAAAAATACCGGATGGTCTCACTCATAGCAGGAATCTAGAAAACCTAAATAAGGGACCAGGAAAAAGAATAGCTATAAGAAAGAAAAACTCAAAATCAACAAATAACTATGAACCAGAGACACTCTCTGGGGGTTGGGGGGCGGCGAAAGGAGGGATTGGGGTCAAAATAAGGGGGTTGCAATTGTATGGGGAATATAAAAATAAAATTTAAAAAAGCTGTTGTATTTCAATAGACATATAATTAACTAGCATAGAAAGAAATCAGAAGGATAAGTCCATTTACAATCACATTAATTAGAATTAAATATCCTGGAATAATTTTAAACCAAAAAGTGAAACACTTGTAATTGAAAACTACAAGACATTCTTGAAAGAAACAGAATACACTAAGAAATGGAAAAATGCTTTGTACTCATGGATTGGAAGAATCACCATCACTAAGATGTCTGTAATACCTAAGCGATATACATATTCAATGTTATCATTATAAAAATACCAATCACATTCATCACAGAAATAAACAAGAAAGAATGTTATTTAGAACTACAAATGATTCAACATAGCAATAACATTCACAAGAACAAAAATGGAGGTATATGCTCCCCAATTTTAAACTATATTACAAATTGATAATAATTAAGGCAGCATGAATAAAAAAAGACACATAGATCAATGAAATAGAATTGAGAGTCCCAAAATTAAACCACACAATGAACAGCTAATGACAAAGTTGCCAAGAACTTACAATGGAAGAAGGAAATTTTCTTCATTAAGTGATACTGGGAAAACTGGACAGTCATAGGCAAAAGAATGTAAATTGACCACTGTCTAGTGCCATAGACAAAAAATAATTCAAAATAGATTAAAGATTTGGCTGTAAGACCTGAAACCATGAAATACATAGAAGAAAACACAGGCAATACACTTCCTCATACAAACCTTTGAAATGTGCTTGGGAAATCAACACTAATGGAAAGGGGAAAAAAGTAAAATTAACAAGTGAAACTAATGAAATGAAAAAGTTTATGCATAGTGAAAGAAGTCCCATTGAATTAGAGAAGCTGTATGTGAAGTACATACATATATGTGTATATATATATGTGTGTGTGTGTGTGTGTATATATATATATATATATATATATATATATATGTAGTACTTTCTGAAAGGAGTGCTAGAATATACCTCTGAAATATACTTCTGAAAGAAGTGTTCTTTCAGATCCTCTGCCCATTTTCTAATTGGCTTGTTAGTTTTTTGATGTTGTTGAATTTTTAAAAATATAAAGAACTTATAAAATTGAACAGCATCAACAAAAAATAAATTAAAATATGGGCAGAGAATCTGAAAGAACAATTCTCCAAAGGAGACACAGAATGTCAACTGGCACACGAAAAGATGTTCATCATCTCTTATTAGGGAAATGCAAATAAAACAACATTGAAATATCACCTTACAATGTGAGAATGACTGTTATCCAAAAGATAATAAACAATTGTTGGAGAGAATGTAGAGAGAAGGGAAGCTTTATATTCCATTGAAAGAAATGTAATTGATGTAGCTATTATGGAAAACAGTATGAAGATTACTCAATAGACTAAGTGCAGAAATTCAATATGATCCAATAATCCTACTCTGGGTATTTGCCTGAAAATAACAAGAACACTGGGTATTTGCCTGAAAATAACAAGAACACTAATATTATATATATATATATAATATATATATATACCCCTCCATGTCTATTGCAGTATTGTTTATAATATAATTTTATTTTGAATTCAATTTTCCCTTGTCTAATCATGATATTTTATGCTTATTTTCAAAAGTTATAAAAATATGTTTTTAATCTGTCATAGGTGAACAGTTCCATCAAAAAATAGCCCAATGAGACAAAATTACACATATCTCTACACAGATATTTCCTCTGGAAACAAAAACATTTATATTATGTTAAAATTATCAGAAAAGTAAAGAGAAGTGAAATACTGACATGGGTTATAATTGAAAATAACATATATTTGTTGCTTTAAAAATAACCTGTCATGGGGCCCCCCGGTGGTGTAGGGGTTAAAGACAGTGCTATCAAGCTACTGCCAGCCACTACAGCAAGAGTTCAAGCCCTATTCGTCCAGGGAGGTGACCTGCCTGGCGCAGCAGACCTCTCCTATCTCGCCCACTGCTCCGCTCAGCAGTGTATTTCAGTACATCTGCCTTTTCTTCTATCCACTCTCTCTGGTGAATTCTCTCAC
Source organism: Talpa occidentalis (assembly GCF_014898055.3). Lineage (NCBI taxonomy): Eukaryota > Metazoa > Chordata > Mammalia > Eulipotyphla > Talpidae > Talpa > Talpa occidentalis. The sequence continues at coordinate 47,402,031 of NW_026555331.1, read as the reverse complement.
CCCTGGACCTCTGGCTTACACCCCAGCTGTTGTATGCATTAAACAAATAAATCTTTTTAAAAAAATCTGTCATTAAAGAATACATGATTCCATTTGTATGATCCATTTATATGAAATACCTTGATAGAAAAGGCAGATCTATAATCTAAAGTAGCTAATTTAGCCTAGCGTAAAGCTAGAAATGATCTTTGTGGCTGTAAATGAGCACATTTTTTTTCTGAGTGATGAATATGTTCGAAAATTAGATTGTGATAATAATTTTACAATGTTAAGATATAGACAAATTCAATATAAATTTTCATTTAAAATGGATCAATTGTATAAGTTATATTTAAATAAAAGGCATATCAAGTATCCACCTCCCAAAAATAATATATGTGAACAAATGCATTAGAGCATCAACAACTGTGGAAGTAACTGGTGATCTAAAAGAAGAGGGTCAAAAGAACTATTATTTGAATACCATTTTCTTTAGCTGTAAGCTTCCTTTTACATTCAAGCATGATCGTATTCTCAGCTGGAAATGTTGACATTGAAATTATAGGTGAACACCTTGAAGCTATTGAGTAAAGAGATTGAATCTTAAAGGTTTTAAGGGGAAACCCAATGTTTAATACAAAAAGTTAAGCACCTGATGTTCTTAGAAATACAAAACTAAATTTTAAATTACTGCACTTTTTCCTTTTTCTAGTTGACGAAAAGCTTTAAAAACTTTCATTGTCCTTAACATCAATATTATAGTTGTGTTTTCCTATCTGTTTCTTGCAGAGAGCTTAGAATAAAAGGGCAAATAGATGTGCTGACACTGTGATATTACAAAAGGATTGCATTTTACTATAATCTTAAATTCATATCCTAGTTGGCCCAAGAAGGTGAGTTAGTACAAACTTTGTGAATTGATGAATAGATGATGGAAAGGACCAGTGACTAATGTAGCTCCTGGTGTTGGAGGGTAACTGAAATATCTTTAACTTCTCAAACTGGGTGTCCCATGAATATAGAATACCAGATTTGATTGTACTGTCATTCAATTCTACAGTGAGGTAATTACTCACCAAAAATGGGGTGAATTATCTTTTCCCAAAATATGAAGGCTCCACTGCATTAATGTACTGGAAGTGATTATTTACCAAACGTCATTCTGATTCTTTGAAGTTAATCCAACTCACGTGGTCAAAATGTGTGTATCTAGTGACTATTTACATTGACTAATGCCATCTTTTCATCTTATATTTATATTTAAAATATTTGTATTAGTGGATTTGGGTAGCTGCTATTTTACAACCACTGGACAAATGCACAGTAAAAAAAAAATGAAAAATTTTAATAATTAGATAAAATTTTGGAATGAAGCTTTATTGCAGACTTTAAAAGTTAATAATTGCTATGCTGGTAGAAAGAAATTAAAACATATAAAAAAGTGAAAAAATTATTTTTCTTAGAAAATATCTGGTTACTTCTTCCTATATAAAATTTGCTGTTTGAGACAATTGATGGTGTTAATATAGATAACAATTTGAAGATGTAATCAGAATTAAGACTCCATCAGACCCCCCATTTTTTTTTTTGCATTTGATGAAAATTTTTGTAATTAATGTCAGTCCTATTTTACAACAACCCACTGCTTTGGTATTACAATAGAATAATATGCTGTAGTTTATGTAAGAAGTAAATTCCAAAGAGAGAAATTCTTAGGAAGAGTCTTCACTCACAATATGTTCATTATTATAAAACAATATAAATAATTATTGAAGATGTGAAAATATACACAAGAGAAGTCATCTTAAAAATGTCTAGTGATTGGGGCCTCCCCGGTGGCAAAGCGGTTGAGCACTGGGTTGCGAAGCTGCCCACAGCCTCTGCAGCGCAGGTTCGATCCCCGGCTGCTCCCTGGCCCCCGGAGAAGGGTCCCACATGACACGCAGACCTCTCCTGTCACCCGCTGCTCCCCTCAGCACATGGCGTGCAGACCTCTCCTGTCATCCGCTGCTCCCCTCAGCAGTGTACTTGGGTCCTTCTGCCTGCTCTGTTCCTCACTCTGGCTCTGGTGAGTTCTCTCACCCTACCACGCTTCTGACTGTACCCAGTGCTTATATAAATAAATAAATAAATCTTTAAAAAAGCATAGTGATTTTTCTGAAATTCCATTCATTTAAGTTGATCTGGTGCTATGTAAAAACATGACTAAGAATCTAAAAAATTACAAGAAAGAAAATAATCCTGTCAAAAATGGGCAGAAGAGCTAAAAAGAAACTTCTCTGAAGAGGAAATGCAAATGGCCAAGAGGCATATGAAAAAATGTTCAACATCACTTGTAATCAGGGAAATGCAAATCAAAACTACCATGAGACACCATCTTACACCAGTGAGAATGGCACATATTAAAAAAACTAGCAACAACAAATGTTGGCGAGGATGTGGAGAAAAAGGAACTCTCCTGCACTGTTGGTGGGAGTGCAAACTGGTCCAACCACTATGGAGAGCTGTGTGGAGACTTCTGGACCTACTAAACATAGAGCTTCCATATGATCCAGCAATTCCACTCCTAGGTATTTACCCAAAGGACACAGAAACATCAATTCCAAAGAGCACCTGCACCCCTATGTTTATAGCAGCACTGTTTACAAGAGCTAAGCTTTGGAAACAACCCAAATGCCCAAAAATAGATGACTGGATCAAGAAGATGTGGTACATATACACCATGGAATATTACTCAGCATTCAAAAAAGATAAACACATGCAATTTGCAGCAACTTGGATGGGGCTGGAAGGGATCATGCTCAGCGAAATAAGCCAGAAAGAAAAAGAAAAATACCGGATGGTCTCACTCATAGCAGGAATCTAGAAAACTTAAATAAGGGACAAGGAAAATGAATAACTATAAGAAAGTGAAAATCAAAATCAAGAAAAAACTATGAACCAGAGACACTCTATGGAGGTTAGAGGGAGGGGAAGGGAGGGACTGGGGTCAAAATAAGGGGATTGCAATTGTATGGGGAATATAAAAATAAAATTTATTTTAAAAAATGTATTGCTATATGCAAGAATCAAGCAGATGCACATATATAGATTAATATATATTTATTTTAATAATATAAACAAACATTTAAAAATGAACAGTTAAAAATGAACTGAATTTAAAATTGTTAAGTGAGATATTTATCATGAATATCAACTTCAGTTTCTACAAATACAATAAACTACACAATCAGTGCATATGAAATTTTAATTTTATTATTTTCATTTATATAGTAAACAAAAGATTGAAAATGCACATATCAAAATATTTCAGTGGTTATATACTATCAGAAAATGAGACAAATATGTATATTAATTCATAGTGATTTGTTTCCTTCATTCATTAATGACTTCTGTTTTGTTTCTGTATAATGCATATATATTTCTTTTGTTTTAAATTAAATAAATGGATTTCAGTCAAAGATGGCATCTGAGTGGTTTTCTTGCTTTGCCCTCTGGAGAATAATCTGAAAATTAAAGCACTGGTGCTGATCCAGCAGGTTTTGTGGCTTAGGGTGAAGCCAAACGAAATCTTGGATAGCACAGAATAGCCCAGAACACACCAAAAGGGACACTGAAGTGACATGCTTCATATAGCATTAGGAGGATAAAGGAAAACACATAGAGGGTGGTCTTCAGTGTCAGGCTGCCTTGCAAGCTACCTGACCAGCAGCAATGGGGAGGGGTGAGCTCCACTGAGTGGGGGCACAAACCATTGAGTAAGGGGTGGTATGTGTGGAGAAGCCAGGGTACAACAGCAGACTAGGTCCCCAGTGAAAGGAGAAAAATAGTGTGCTGGGATGTTTTTCTACCTCACTTACTCTCAAGACTTATACTGAACCATGGTGGAACTCAGTGACAACACAATCTACAGCTACTTGATTCTGGAATTCCAGAAAGAAGATATTGGCAATGCCACAGGTATGGACTGGTGTTGGAGACCCCTAAGGCGGGAGGTGCTGAGACAAGGAGAATGTCAAGGTCATGACTGGAAGACTGGTCAACACAGTCTAGAAGACTAGCCCATGTCCAGACCAAGATGTCCTTTCTTGTGTAAGCAAAACTAAGCCTGAGAAACAGGCAAGATTAGAAAGGGAGTAGAATATACCTGATAATGCAGAAACTTGGCGGTGAATGTGTGCCCGGATAAAGCTAAATCCTAAGAAAATAATTTGTTGTCTAATACTAACATACAGGAGAAGGGGTCTGTTTGTACCCATAAAAATGAATTGTACTTGGCACATGGGATGCTGGAGCATGGAATGAGAGGCCTTGCATCCCTTGGGTCCCGCTTGTCTTCAATTCTACTTTGTGTCTGTCATTACTTTATTCCTCAGTTCTTTTGGATTCCTCTCTCAACCCTGTTCACCGGAGCTGGACTCCAGCAGGCTGGCTCCTTGCCCCAAATTTCACCAAAATCTGGATGGCTCAGACACCTCATCCACCCCCTAATTCAACAGCTTCAAGAATAAGTAACAAGGGCCTCCCTGGTGGTGTGGGGGGACAGGCACAGCACTGTGAAGCTGTCTACAGCCACTGCAGCATGAGTTCAATCCCCGGCCGACCAGGGAGCTGCCCACATGGCGCAGCAGACCTCTCCTGTCTCACCCACTGTTCCCCTCAGCAGTGTATTTCAGTCAGTCTGCCTGTTCTGTTCCCCATTCTGTCTCTGGTGAGTCCTCTCACCACCCCCACACCTCTGACCTGTACCCCCAGTTCTTGTGTGCATAAATAAATAAATCTTAAAAAAATTGTGGCTAAAACTTATATGGACAACTGATATTTGACAAAGGAGCAAAGAATGTGCAATGGAAAACCGACAGTTTGTTTAATAAATGGTGCTGGGAAAACTGGACCGCCACTTGCAAAAAAAATGAAATTAGACCACTAACTCTCACCATGCACAAAAATCAACTCAAAATAGATAAAAGAACTGGACATAAGACTTGAAACCATAAAATATATAGAAGAAAATATAGGTAAAACACTACAAGACATGCATCTCAAAAACATATTTAAAAACTCATCACCCAAAGCAAAGAAAGTGAAGGAAAAGATAAATACCTGGGATTACATCAAACTAAAAAGCTTATGCACAGCAAAAGAGACATTATCCAAAACAAAGGACACCCCACTGATTGGGAAAAAAACTTTGTACTCCATAAACCAATATGGGACTGTTGGGAAAGATATACAAAGAACTCACATAACTCAACAAAAACAAAGTAAACAATCCAGTGAAGAAATGGGCAGAAGAACTTAAAAGATATTTCTTGAAAGAGGAAATGCAAATCGCCAACAGGCATATGAAAAAAATGTTCAACTTCCCTTATAATCAGGGAAATGCAAATCAAAACCACATTGAGATACCACCTTAACACCAGTAAGAATAGCACATATCAAAAAAACCAAGCAACAACAAATGAGAATGTGGTGAAAAAGAAACTCTCCTACATTGCTGGTGAGAGTGCAAACTGGTCTAACCACTATGGAAAGCTGTCTGGAGGTTCCTCAGTCTACTAAAAATGGAGCTACCATATGATCTGACAATTCCACTCCTAGGGATGTACCCAAAGGACATGAATACACTGATTCAAAAGAACACCTGTACCCTTATGTTTACTGCAGCACTATTTACAATAGGTAAAACCTGGAAATAACTCAAATGCCCCAAAATAGATGACTGGATCAAGAAGATTGGTATATATACACAATGGAATATTATTCAGTAATCAAAAGAGATAAACTCATGCCATTTGCAGCAACATGGATGGAACTAGAAGGAATTATGCTTATTGAAATAAGCCAGAAGGAAAAAGAAAAAGAAAAATATCGGATGGTTTCACCTATGGCAGGAATATAGGGGAACCAAATAAGACATCAGTGTAAAAAAATAGTAACAGTACAAAGCACAACAAAGCAAAAACAGACTATTATAAATCAGAGACATGCTGCAGGGGAAGTGGAGGGAGAGGGATTAGAGGGAAGGGAGGGAGGAGCAGAGGGGACTGAAGTGATGGTGCATGGGTGCATTGGTGAAGGAAACTCTACGGCTACTACACCTGAGGGAAGCAAATATTGTTTAAAAATGAACAATGATATAAAACATAAAAAAATTAATTAAAAAATTGTGGCTAGATTTCTAGTGGTACAACTTCAACAAATTATATAAGGTAATTTTGAAATTTGAATTAAATTTCAGGTAAGAAGTTTTGTGAATAAATGTATTCAGAATTAAACTTTTGTGATAATTCTTACTTTATCAACTGCTTTGACAACTCTTAAAGGTACAAAAGAATAAAAGATGAGTTTTAAATTAGACAATTCTTTTATTTTTAGCTGAATAAATAATGATTCTAAACACTCTAAAAGAAACTAAAAGGTTCTTCACACTGGAAAAGGTAAATGTAGCTTTTCATAAATAAATGGAATTCATATTATTAACAAGTTAGGCATAACTAAAATAAAATTAAATAACTAAAACAGAAGTAGGAGATAAAATATGAAAAATACTATTTAATTTTAATTAATACTCAGAAGATGAACTCTTTCAGTAAAACGGGGTCTATTAACCCTGATCATTGACCCAGTCAATATTACACACATTACTAAAGCATGTTACAAAGTAGAGTAACAACCTGGCAACTCAAACATATGTATCCAGAAACTACAGAATGGAGTAGTAAGATACATTATGAAGTGATATGAAGTAATGATCTCCTTTAAATTTCAGTTTTTCTTAATGTGTACAGTATGAAATAAGATGTTTAAAAATTTAGTCATTTTTTGAGAAAGCACTGGATTAGAACATTATATAGATTTACACCTCTTCAGAATGTATGGTCCTACACCACACTCACCATCAGGGCACCCATGTTTTCCACCATAGTCCATTCTTTTTAAAAAGAAAAAAAATACTTAAAAAAATAAAGTCCTTAAAAAGACTCTTTAATACTCAAGTGTCTCCTCTCCATATTAAAGAGTGGTTTCACTGCTTTCAGACTTAAATATCACAAACCCTAAAATAGTTTCTTATTTTTATGTTTATTAAATAAAAATGATCAAAATAAGGATAAAGGGGTGAGTAGGTTATTTCCCTAAATAAGTATTAACCCCTAAATGTTCCCTTGTTAAATAACAGATTTTTAGAAAATAACATTTACATGAGAACAGGTGTTTCATTAACTAGAAGTTATACAATCCTTTTGGAAATGACAATGATGATTCATTATCAAAAATTCTTCTTAAGAAAATCATTTTATGCTAAAATTGGGTCTCGCGCAAAACTAATAAGGACTACATTTTAATATTTTATTTTACTAACATTACAAAAATCCTGCCAACCTTTGTTTAAAGAATAGAGTGACTGTAAATTTTGAGTTTTTAGATTCCTGAGGGACTACACAAGGAAAAAAGAAAATCTGAACCTTTTAGGTGTACAAAAAGTTGAAAGTTGTGCAGTATTTCTGTTTAGAACCAACTCAGTTGAATGTTTCAAGTTACTGACTGAGTTTAGTAAAAAAACAAAAATATTGCTACTGCAGAAACAAGTCATTCTGTCACTAGGGAATGTTAGGAGAATATACTTACATTTGGAGAATATTAAAGAAATGAACTCAGAGTTTAAGCAGTACCTGAACAAAAATAAATTGTTTCATGAAAAAGACAGAAGTAGGTGAAAAGAAATAATTGAGCTACCATTTTTAATAATAAATGCACACAATGAAAAAATATTTATATCATGTTCATAATTTTTTTTGCTTTTTTCCTGCTTAAATATAGAGAAATACATAGTTCAGAATGAATGAAATTTTGAATTTTAACACCTTTTAATTATGTGGTTTTTAGTGAGCTTTTAAAAGCATCCACTGTACTCATATGTAAAGCTTTGTTGAATAAATATTAAATCTATTGTTTAAATCAAGTACAAATAAAATATTTGTATGGTCAGTTACATATTACCCTTTAAAAATAATTTAGAAAGTCAACATTTAAATTTTAAGCTTTTTCTTTTAAAGTTCTGAAGTAGAACCAAATGTCATAAAGATCACAAGTCCAACTTACTAATTTCTCAGTTTTTTAATAAACTAAAGTGCATTTTCAGTGACTTAGACCTTTAGTACTGAGTAAATGCTGTTTCAGCTTTGTGTACTGATATACTTATGTTTCATGAAGGAAATATTTATATTTCTATGTTTATGTACTTATGGAGGAAGATTTCTGAGTTAAGAGCAAACATTTCAAAGGAAATTGGAGTTGATAAAGGTATTTGAGTTATTCATATGCCTGCATACATATTTTATCTTACATTATTACTTCTCTTTCAAGATAGCATTTAGATATTTACATTCTATTTTGAAACTGTATTTACATTAGGCATTTAGAGATTATTTCCATGTTTATCTGGTTTCAATATTCATAATTAGGTCTTTTATGTGATGGATTTTCTGTTCATTAGTTCTTTACTTTATTATTTACTTTTTTGGTGTTTAAGTAGGTTAGTTGATTAGAATTGTAACAAAGCACCACAACTGAGTGTCTTACCAAAAATGTATTGTCTTACCATTCTGGAGGCTAGCAAGTTTCATTTCTTCTGAGGGTTGAAGGATTTCTTCCACATGTCTCTCAAAGTTTTTGGTTATTTGCTGGCAATCTGGTATTCTTTGGCTTTTGCACTATCACTGCAATCTCTGTCCTCATTGTCACATGGTATTATTCATGTGTGTATGTCCAAATTTCCCCCTTTTATGTGTACACCAATCATAACAATTTTGGAAAACCCTGTTACTCCAGAATGACCTCATCTTAACGAATTAATAGATTGTGACCCCATTTCCAAATAAGGTCATAACCTGAGGTACTGGGCATTAGAACTTCAATATATGAATTAATAATTCAGTTAATCTATTGATGAAGTAATATGTTTTCTAGTCCTTTCTTCATTGACAATGTTTACTTTTTATTTTTCTTCATTTACAAAGAACAATTTTGTTGTTTTTAAATATTTTTAATCATCGTTTGGACAAAAAAACGCTGAAAATAAACTCCATAGTCATCTGTTTCTGAAATCAGGCTGATTGTCTTTCCACTGTGAACAATTTTTTCATGCCCAGATATTTAAAGACGTTTATTTTCCTGCATCATAGATATTATTTTTAAATAATTTATCTGCCACATGGTCACTTTAATCTGAAAAATCTGTGGATATTAGCTAGGATGTCAGTTTTGTAATTAAACAGGTAACCATACTTCACAGTAGTTTAAACATTATAAAAGTTTATTTTTTATTTTCTTTTATGCACAAGTTTCTCTGCTTTCAAGGTTTTAATTTATGAAATTATCAGGGGCTCAGACTCAATTTAACTTGCTGCTAGTCACCCTCAATATCTAGCATCCATCTTCTGTTCCAAAATACTTAATCAGTTGCTATTATTAGTCCCCATTCTACTTAAAGAAAAAAATAGGAAAACATGATTATCCACATTAAGGGCACTGACTAAGAATCATACATATAATTTCCAACTTTTCCTATGAAGGTGGCAAAATATTAACACTAAGCAGTGATAAAAAAATATACTCAAACTGATGCATAATGGACTGCCTTTCCCAAAGGAAGATAAAGAGAACTCCAGAAAAATCTCACCCATGAATATCAAATTATAAAAAACATCAAATTAAGCAAATAACAAGAAACATATTAATCAAGTGAGTTGATTTCCAAATATGCACCTGTCTTGTTATCTCTCTGAATCTAAGTTCTCTAGTACCTACACCCACAACATTGCAGCATTTAAATATTGTTTGATGATATTGATGTTTATTACAAGTGATCATGGAGTGTCAAATATATGCAGGTAATGTTCAGGTGTCTCAATAACTTGTTAGACTTCAGTATGTGATTTCCAGATGAAGAATTTATCTTTTCTTCCAAGAAGTCCTGTAACTATTCTTTGCTGTACTCTTTGCACTCTACCATTTGTTCACCTCAACTTTGTTCTGTGTTTCTGAGAAGAAGCAGAAGTTTTCCTGGACCAGAAAAATTATTCAGTGCTTCAGTTCTATATTATAAACTTACTTTTGTGTATAATTTATTTTAAAAATTAGATATATAGTGGTAGTTTTTGCATTAAATACAATCTATATATTGGCACTTGTGAATTAAAATAAACTCAAGGCACCAACATGATATTTAAACATGACATGACTTTTTTCAATTTACGAATAAACCGCAAGGTTGATTGTGGTATAATCCAGAGTAAGACAGGTGAAACTAGTACATTTAGAGGAAAACTAACAGTTTTCTTTTCCTTTCTCTATTTTTTACTCTCATATAAGAAATTTAGCATTTTCTTAAATTTTCTTAAAATTCTACTCTCACATAAGACTTAAAAAGGCTTTTAGGATAAGCTGTACATTCAGATTCCTTTCTAAGGGCAATAGATAGCATCTCATTACCTAACTAATGGAGGCAAATGTCTGTGCTGAGTGGGAGAAAAATACCTTAGCACTATACCAATATATCATGGTATAATAAGAGAAAGTATAATGCATCACTTTTATCTGAATTTTCTGTTCTTATTAAGAGAAGGAATGAGACTAGAATAGGTGCTGTAGAAGGATACTAAAAATAGGTGGTTCTCTCTGGCCTTTGCCTGCACTAACATAAAGAGGCCTAGATAAGATGGTTCCAATGTGTGGAGAAAGAACCTAATTAACAATAGGCTGCCTAGAGAGAGCAGAAGGAACACTGAAACTTTGGAGCAGTGAAGTGGCAAGTCCAGACTTAAGAAATTCATATACCTGAAGTCTGGAACAGTCAAACCAGCTTGAGGTCATCTATCACCATAGCAGGTAGTGGCCGCAGGGGCTGTTTGAACCCTAGATTCCTGGAGAGAGTACAATACCAGAGTGACTACATCACAGAGCTTCTGACCCTGAGAGCCAGTAAGTAGATGTTCATAAAGCAAGGATCAAGAGGTTTGGTTCTCCCTGGGCACTTAGCTCTGATGGCGAACAGGCATTCATTAGAGAGATAAGGCTCAAGTTTGAGAGATAGGTCTTAAGTATTAGCAAGAGCCTATCTGAGGCCTCCTAACGCAAAACAGCAGGCCACCCACCATAGTGGAGAGGATTCAGAGAAGGCACAGCTGCAGCTGTAATAGAAGGCTAGGACCAAAAATTTTATTATAAATGCTAGTGTCTCCAAAAAAAGCAAAATTTACTAGGTGGGATAGTGTTAACTACTCATTCTTCTTATTCCTATATATACAATTTCGGTTGTTTTTGACTGATTTCAGTAATATTTCATTTCTAGTATCTCTAAAGAATTAGCATGCACATTTTTAAGTTTATGTTTTGAAAAACTTGAGAGCTAGAAAGGATTATAGAGATAATATAATCTATCACATACCCACAGAAACCATTTCCATGTGACACGCAGGGAGATTTTCTGACTTGCTTAGAGTCATGAGTGGTAATGAAAGAATACTGCCATGGATGATTCCTATCATGAATCTAGTTTTATTAGGCAGTGTAGAAACTTTCTGCTAATAAAGAGTTAATTACTAAATAAAATTTCTAATTTACTTTAATTTGAAAAATGGCAACAATAATGGCTTGCTAATTTAGCTTATAGGAACACAATTTCTTTAAAGAATAAAACTAAAAGCTGTTTATGGCTAAAACAGCTACTAGGACATATACTTATTTTGACATATATGTGAGTAATAAATACATGTAATCCCACTATGTATGAATTACACATATATTTGAAACTCAGACAGTGCAGATATGAATTATGTACACTTACGGGTTCATTTATATGTGGATTTCTTTTTTTCCACATTTTAAATGTTTCCTAGTATTTATTAGGGAAAAGAAAAAAGAGAAAGAGAAGCACCTGCATTGTCACAGGTAGGCAGGAGAGCTACAAAGTGGATTTTTTTCAATAAATACAATACAGTACTATAAATTTTTCTACCTTATGTTTTTTAATAACATTTTCTTTTTCCTAACTTATTTTATTTTAGGAATATAGTGCATAATACCTATAACAGGCAAAATATGTGTTAATCAATTATCTTTGATATTGATAAGCAATCTGATCAGCAACAGACTCTTAGTAGTTAAGATGCAGACAAAAAGACCCAAGAAAAGTCTTCTCCATTTAGTCAAAGGAGAAGGGAAAGTATAGCCTAAAAGAATTATAAAATTCTTGATAATAATTGCTCTACTCGTCTAAATGCCCATTGAAATACTTTCCCCTCCTAGCTCTTGGTGTTAGGGTTTTGAGCATGAAGCCAAATTTCCATCCTCTTACCTCTCAGCAATGAGCAATGCTCTGATTGTACCACGAAATTCTTAATAGGGCCAAGAAAAAAAACTGAACTTTCACCCTATGAGGCTGCAATAAGACAGAACAAGGTAGCGCAAGTTGTTTGTATCCTGTTCCTTCTGCCCTCACCATGCTCCATTCTTAGTGACAAATGCAAAGCAGTCAGAGATGGTTTGAAGGAAAAGCTAATTCACACTCTGCTTTCCCTGATTGGGTAGTAGTAGTGAGGATCTTGGAGCTAAGTCAGTAACAGAGTTTTTATCTCCCTCCAGCAGCAACAAAGTGATGCAATGCATGGTGTTCCTTTTCCAGGGATAGTGTCAGGGATTTCACTGGGAAGTTAAACATCCATCTCTGCCTACATATGTGTGTTGCAGTTAAACAAGATGATTGCCTGATGAGAAAGAGATGAAAGAGGATCCGAGTTTCATACCATGTCCCAGAAATCCAGGATACAATCCACTATTACACATAATTCCAATAACTATAATAATCACAACTTGAATGAGTAAAGATTATCAACAGATACCCACACCGATATAACACAGATATTAGATTATTTGACAAATATTTGGAAGTAGTGGTCATAAATTTGCTTCAAGGTGTAATTATAAATTATTTTAATACGTGAAAAAGTATGATTATAGGGAAGATGAAATATTTTTTAAAAATAGAAAAACTAAAACTTATAAAATGCAAAAATATACAAATATAAAAATGAAATAAAATATCACTGTATGGTTCAATGGTGTATTGGGAGAGGAAAGTATCCTGCATTTGATGACAACAATAAAGAAATGAAAGATAACAGAGCTTCAGTGACTTGTGGACCAATATAAAAAGTCTAATGTTTATGTTATCAGCATCCCAAAAGGAAAGGAATAAAAAAACATAGGGTTGAAATTTTCAAAGAAATAATTTCCCAAATTCCATTCAATGCATAAAGCAACATTCAAGATGCTGAGCAAAACTCAAAATATTCCAAAGAAATCCACACCCACTAATATCATAATGAAACTTCTGAAAACTAAAGGAAAAGCAAAAATCTTGAATGTGACGCAAGAGAAATAACATGGGGAACAATAATCCAAATGACATCAGATTTCTTTTTTTTTTTTTTTTTTTTTTTAAATATTAAATTTTATTTTTATATTCCCCCATATAATTGCAAACGCCCAATTCTGACCCCAATCCTTTCCCCCCCGCCCCCCAAAAAGTGTCTCTGGTTCATAGTTTTTTGTTGATTTTGATTTTCACTTTCTTATATTCATTTTCCTGGTCCCTTATTTAAGTTTTCTAGATTCCTGCTATGAGTGAGACCATCCGGTATTTTTCTTTTTCTTTTTGGATATTTTAACTGAGCATGATCCCTTCCAGTGCCATCCATGTTGCTGCAAATTGCATGTGTTTATCTTTTTTGAATGCTGAGTAATATTCCATGGTATATATGTACCACATCTTCTTGATCCAGTCATCTATTTTTGGGCATTTGGGTTGTTTCCAAAGCTTAGCTATTGTAAAATGGATTAAAGAACTAGACATAAGACCTGAAACCATAAAATATATAGAAGGAAATATAGGCGAAACACTACGTGATATGCACATCAAAGACATCTTTACAGACACATCACCCAAAGCAGTGATAGTGAAGGCAAAGATAAACAGCTGGGACTACATCAAATTAAAGAGCTTTTGCACAGCAAAAGAGACAATAACAAAAACAAAGAGAAACCCCACCAACTGGGAGAACATTTTTGCACCCAACACTAATGATAAAGGACTGATCACAAAAATCTGCAAAGAGCTGATGAGACTCAGCAACAACAAAGAAAATAATCCAGTCAAAAAATGGGCAGAAGAGCTAAAAAGAAACTTCTCTGAAGAGGAAATGCAAATGGCCAACAGACATATGAAAAAATGTTCAACATCACTTGTAATCAGGGAAATGCAAATCAAAACTACCATGAGATACCATCTCACACCAGTGAGAATGGCACATATTAAAAAAACTAGCAACAACAAATGTTGGCGAGGATGTGGAGAAAAAGGAACTCTTGTGCACTGTTGGTGGGAGTGCAAACTGGTCCAACCACTATGGAGAGCTGTGTGGAGATTTCTGGACCTACTAAACATAGAGCTTCCATATGATCCAGCAATTCCACTCCTAGGTATTTACCCAAAGGACACAGAAACATCAATTCCAAAGAGCACCTGCACTCCTATGTTTATAGCAGCACTGTTTACAATAGCTAAGCTTTGGAAACAACCCAAATGACATCAGATTTCTTATCTGAAACTTGGGCATCACAAGGGACTGCACATTAGTTTTCAAGTGCTAAAAGAAGAGAACTATCAATTCTGAATTCTATATCCAGCAAAATATTCTTTAGAAGTAAATGCACTCTTAGGTGAAAGAAAACTATGAGAATGGATGGCAGAAGTTCTCCAAAGGAGAATAATAATTTTAACCTTTTATCTGTAAGTCATAGTTGAATCACTTATAGCTTTACCAACCTAACGCTATCCCAATGGTAGTTCTTTGAGTGGAGGTTTGCTTGTTTATTTATTCATTCACTCACTTATTTGTTTACCTATTATATACCAGGCACAGCATTACAAGCCCTTTCCAGGCTCTAAACGAGGTACAGGGAACAGTGTAGAACATGACAGAACTGCCCATACATACAGAGAACATAAAACTTGGTGGGAGAGTTGACAAAGGACACATAATGAGACAAATGTGTGCTTATTAATATTAATTTTAAAATCTGAGGATATGTAAGGGTCCATGAGGAGGTATGTCAAAGGAGTCTTGTCTCTTTTAGCAGAGGGAGCTGATATTGCAAAATGAGGAAGATAATAGGTTGCAGGTGTTGGAAACAAATAGGGCGCAGGAAGAGCAATCAAGGTAAAAAGATAATATGTGCCAGGCCCTAATGTGGAAAGGGAGGAGTTTACGGCATTCTAAGAACTAATTGAATACTAGTACAGTTGAAATTTAATGTATAATGAGAAAGTAAAACTTTTGAGATAGATGGGTCCTGAAAGTTATATAGTCCATTTTAAATTTTAAACTATAAATAACATGAAGCTGCCTCAGTGTTTTACTTGGGAGATCATTATGATCTAAATACTGGCTCCTATTAGTACTTCCACCAACCCTTCTTCCTCTTGGTAATACAACAGGGTGAAATGGGGATTCTTATTCATGAAGATTCCCAAAGTTAGTAGTTACCACTAGTTGCTCCTGTTGATGATAAATGCAGCTAGTGGCAAAAAAAACAAAACAAAACAAAACAAAAAAACAAAAAATTCCCAGTAACTTTTTAATGACTTGTACTTTATCAATTTTTTTTTTCTCATTTTCAGAACAATTCAATTGAGCATTACCTTTTCAACACCTGATTTACAAGCCTTCTTACAGCAGGATTCTAACTAATTTTCTTAATATAAAAGAAAGTAATAAAATTATATCAGTAGTTAGGATACAACTTCAAGAAAATACATTAATTTAGATAATATCTGTATCTTACACAAAATTCCTTCATAAATCAACCTAAGATTTCCAAGGGAAGCAAGCCAAGGTAACATCACTTTCTGGGTTATAGTCTAGTGTTTCCACAAGCTGTATACCAACAGACACTCCCTGTCCTGAGCAAAGAGAAGTTTATTTGCTTTTCCCATAAAGCTGATTGTTATATATGCAGGTTTTTTTTTTTATTAAAGATTTATTTATACAAGCACTGGGGACAGTCAGAAGCGCGGGAGGGTGAGAGAATTCACCAGAGCCAGAGCGGAGAACAGAACAGGCAGACTGACGAAATACACTGCTGAGGGGAGCAGCGGGCGTTGCAGGAGAGGTAGGAGAGGTCTGTACGCCATGTGGGACCCTTGCAGGCCGGCCGGATCAAACCGGCGCCACAGAGGCTGCGGACAGCTTCACAGCCTAGCGCTCAACCGCTGTGCCACCAGGGAGGCCCTATATATGCAAGTTTTATCAAGTGATTGTAATGGAAATTCCTAGTAGTAAGCTAATTTATTTCATAGGCCTAAAATTTCTTTTAATGTACATTATTTTTTCTGAAAATCACCTTTCAGAAAAACAATGGCATTTTTAAAATGTACTTATTTTGCACAGGTGATTTTATATTTTTCATGATTCCTTGAGTATTAATCTAATTTTGAGGCAAAAATAATAACCCAGTATAATAATTATATTTTTTTAGTGCCAAATCTCTTCGCTTAGCAATAATAAACTCATAGGTAGCTATATAAACTGGGTCTTATAAAGAACCATGAGGATATCATATAGTTTCATATGCCAGATGAACAAGTTCAACTTTAATAGAAAACAATTGAGGAAGTCCATGAGCTATTCTATTAAACTATAAAGTATTTATTTCATTTTTAGTCACATATTTATCTGTGACTAACACAGAGAGGTAGGGCAGGAGGCACAATCAAAGGTAACTCACAAGCCACTGTTGTGGACACCTACTTTCTTTGTGGGTAGTGTGCTTTTTTGTTTCTTAATCCCATTCTTACTAACCCCATTTTTTTTTTCTTTTTAGGACTCTATTACAACTCTATTCGTATAGTTGCTCTCTCACTCACATCCCTCTCTCTCTCTCTCTCTCTCTCTCTCCCCAACCCCCAAACACCCTACTGATTTCTATGTTGCTAAATCAGACTTGAAAACCAAATACTGACCTGACAGTTTTATAGACACATAGGCCCATATCTTTTCCTTAACATCTGACCTTCAGATTAGATCAGTGTAGGGTTAACATCTACTTATAAAAGTTCAACGCCCAACCAACAGTGAGAAAGCATCAGAATCTTCGATCTGGGCCTCCCCGGTAGCACAGTTGGTTTAGCACAGCTCTCTGAAGCTGTCCGCACCTCTGCAGTACAGGTTAGATTCTCAGCTGGCCAGGGAGATACACACATGGCACGGTAGACCTTTCCTGTCTTGCCCGCTGCTCCTCTCAGTGGTATTTTCAGATCATCTGCCTGTTCTGCTGCCCCCTCTGTCTCTGGTGAATTCTCTTACCCTCCTGTGCCTCTGGCCTGTACCCCAGTTCTTACATAAATAAAATAAATCTTTAAAAAAAAATCTTTCATCTGAAGACAAATACAAAACCATGAC
Source organism: Talpa occidentalis (assembly GCF_014898055.3). NCBI lineage: Eukaryota > Metazoa > Chordata > Mammalia > Eulipotyphla > Talpidae > Talpa > Talpa occidentalis. The sequence continues at coordinate 47,384,530 of NW_026555331.1, read as the reverse complement.
ACTGCTACTTTGTCAAAGCTTTTTATTGAACTATGATTCATTTCTTTATAATCTAACAAAATAGAGATATTTAAAAAAATTCCATAGACCTTCATTAATGGATTGTTTTATCATTACAACAATTACATATTAGGGAGACACTTAAACACAATATGACAAAATAAATCTTTTGTCATATTGACATTAATACAAAAGACATTAATACAAGGTCACAAGAAGAAAGTCACCTTTCAGGGCCTCCACAGTGGGGCAGCGGTTGAGCGCTGGGCCACGAAGCTGCCCACAGCCTCTACAGTGCTGGTTTGATCCCCAGCCCCCGGCGAGGGTCACACATGGCACACAGACCTCTCCTGCCCTGCCTGCTGCTCCCCTCAGCAGTGTACTTAGTCTGCCTGTTCTGTTCCCTGCTCTGGCTCTGGTGAATTCTCTCACCCTCCTGCATTTCTGACTGTACCCAGTGCTTATATAAATAAAATAAATAAATCTTTAAAAAAAAAGTCACATTTCAGAAAAACAATGTCCTTGAATATTAATCTAGTTTTGAGGAAAAAATAACCCAGTATAATATAGTTTCTTTATTATGTGTATACCATGTCAGCAATGTGCCAGATTAATTATTTCTTTTTCTCTTAGCAGTATCTCTATGAGATAGATAATATATCCTCATTTTAAGGTGAACAAATTGAAACACAGGGAGATATAGCAGTTTAATTAAGTTTACACCGCTATTAAGTAGTGAAGCTTTAATGGACACTGAAATGAGTTGGAAATCCTGTTCCGGGTTCTAATTCAAAACGGTGTTGTGTTAACTTTTGAACATTAATGTTTTGACTACTTTATGTTACAATAAAATAAACACACATACATTTCAGTGAGAATTAGTACTTCAATTCTAAATAAGTTAGAATTTCAAGATAATATTCACATAACTTGGCTATAAAGAACAAAGAATGGTGTTTTGAAAACATACAAAGAATATCATTTGAATCTCTAAATGGGTCTAACCTTGAGGTTTTTCCATTTTGCTTTTATTTTTCTTGCATGTTCTTTGTGATGAACATGAAAACAGCTGTGCATTTTTCTCAGAATTAAAGTACCCATTTATTCTTGAAAAATCATTGTATGTTTAAAAGAGAACATTATGGATTAAAACTAACTACAATTATTCACTTAACCTACTTGTAGCCCAGAATTTGCAAACTATAAGTAATTTATTGTTTTATTTTTATTGTGCAGAATTCCAAATTAGTAAATTTATCATTTTAATAATATAGTCTCTTTATGGATATTGTTTTCTCAGTATTGGCCTTTGATATGTATTTAATATGTTTTGATCACTATTATTATCTCTACTGAAGATTTTAGTTCAATGCAACATGCATTTATAAGCAGCTGCTCTATATCAGAGTAGAGCAAGAGCCACTGAATGAAAATCAACATATTCCCTGGCCTCAAAATAGTAATGGCCTAGTTCTAGTATTTTATTTAGAGTAATAGTTTCACAGAAGGAATTTTTTGAATCTCAATCATCAATAATTGATTAGTTAAACTCCTTATAATAGGAATTATGAAAATTCAAGTTTTCTAATTTATTGCATATTAAGTACCAGTAGTTTCCATTGGGAACATTTGTAAAATGAGATTTAGAGGAACCACTCCTTTGCCCTGTCACACTACCTGGTGACTAATATCTCTTGATTATAACTTCTAATCTTTAACCTTTTTTGTCTATTGCCTCACATCACACAGTTCCATATTATAATCTTTGAACTAATTGCCTATGGTCTACTTTACCTAATTCTACTTTAATGACACACAGGGTTGACTGCTTACAGTGTAATATACTCAGTTCTCCAGGTTGCCTTGAATTATTCTGTCATTAAGCCCATTTCCATCTCTACTTATCTACTGTTCAATAACACAATAACCTAAACATTAATAGCAACATTATTGCTATTATCTGGTTTTTCATAGTGACTGCATTTCTGGTTCTGACAAAATCCCCAACTACATACAATTCCATTCTCCCAATGCAAGTAGGAAAATCCAAACTGTTAAAACAAGAAAGAGCTATCTTCCATTGCTAATGATGAATTGTTGTTATCACAATAAAAGGAGGTTAATGACTTCAAATCATATGCCAAAAATTTAGGGATGACTTCTTGGAGATATATGGTTTCTACTGATTTACATAAACTACAACATCACTATCATTGTTTATATTATGACTACTGTAATATGAACATATTTGCAATTAAAAATCAGTTTTTTAATCCATTAATGGCTATTATAAAGCCTAAATATCTCAACAAAATAATAGCATAGCATAGTAAAAAGATCAAAAGGTTTAGAGTTTTAGTGTATTTATCTATTAAATGGAGGTATAATACTTTACAAATTTGCAATAGGAGTGAAATGAGAAAATTCATCTGAAATGCTTTTGTAAATTGCAATAAAAGTTTTAACTTCAGTATCTAGTAATTGTAAAAATCAGATATCAGACTAACTACACATATTGCAATAATTCTTAAGGGAAGGAAATATCTTGATTATTTAAAACAAATATGTACAAGTTTTATTTTCAGACTTATTGCAAACATAAGATAGCTCCTTGATTTCCTAAGATATCTAAACAGCATATGCGAAACTACCCCAGGGCTGAGATAATTGGTTTCACTTTGATATTCCTCAGTCTCTACATTTACATTAGCTGTACTACCAGAGAGACATGCTTGTTTATTTTTTTTTCTAAATAGGTCTATAACAATGTTTAGAGAATATAATGAACAGAATATATCTGGTATCATGCACATTAATTTCTCATTTTAACCATGATCTTAAATGCAGCGCAAACATCAGGAAAGTTTAAGAATGTGAGTATATCAGAACAGATGACAAAAACAGGAATGGCCAATATACTTGACCAATATATGGGAAAGAAAGCTGCTTTTGCAATTGAAAAGTGAGAAAAGACCTTGCAGTCGTTATATTTGGATGTAATAGCTACCCAACAGAAACACAAAGTGGAACTTGCTTGGCTAGGACAGCAGATAACACAGCTTGAAAGCTACTTTACAGCTGCCAGGAAACTTTGTAGTCAGAAAGATCAGCTACACTCTTGAGATGTGAGAGATATCTGTTCAAAAATCACTTTGCTATTGATAAGGAGAGGGAACTAGAAACATATTATTTGATACATTTTTGTGTGAATTATTCAGAAATATCTATTTTACTATAAATTTTGTAAAGCCATCTTTCTCTTATTTATCTCCAAATTCAATATATACCTTAAGTGTTGGTAATAGAAGTGCCATCCATTTTCATTTAGATAGAGATTAAGACTAAATAAAATTGCAGTATTTATTAACTTATTCCTATAGATGGCTTCAAGATAAATCTGCCAAAACTGTAAGTGTAAATCCTTCCATATTCACTTTATATTTCAGAGGCAAGAAAATGACACATTTTTCCTAGTGAGGAAAATGACACATCTGACAGGTGAAATTAACACCATCTATCCAATTCAATTTGCTAAGTACTTATTGTATAAGTAGTAAATATAGAACTCTGTTAGATGCTGGCAACACACAGATGGATAAAGAGGGCAATACCCCTATCTGCATAGAGCTTAGATATCTGGTGGGCCACTATAATACACAGGTTCCTACTGTGTGATTTACTGAGAAGTATAGTCACTTTACAAAGTTTCCAACTTTTATTATTAATCAAGTAGGTTTTTCTCTTTAAAAATTACATCAAAGGTAGTTATTTGAAACCTGACCAACTAGTATTTATCCTCTACATACAAGCGTTTTCCAATTTCTAATTCTTTAAACATGTGTTCACGAAACATGAATAGTGAATTCTACTATCCAGACTTTTTAAACATATTATTTTATAAAATAACATGTTTTAAAATAAAATCTGTGTATCTGTAGGGCCTGCTCAGAATTAGGGAATGAAAGAATTGAATATTGAAAGTTATAGGATCTTTAACTTTTCCACAGAAAGAAAAACAATACTCCAGAAAGAACTTTTGAAGTGCTCCACTATCTTGAATTATTTAAAGAATGTTAGCAGTAGTAATACCAAGACATTCCTGAATCTGATTCACAATTTAACAATTCGTTTGCCATTAGGAATTGAATGACCCTAAAGCCATACCTTTTATCAATAATGACAGAAATAAGTGAACACTGAAATAACATCCATAGAAGATACACTAGCCATTTGCTAAGTTTTGTACACCTGAGAAAATGTGTTAATATAAATAATTATTGTGTTAAAATTATAGCCAAACATATTTGCAGGTTTTAAGCTGTCTAAAGTAATTCTACATTCTCAATGAATAATGTTTAACATTTGAACCAAAAACAGTTCGGCACGAATAATTAAAGGCTTAAGTTAAATACATAGACAGTCATTTAAATTTAGATCTGCAATAACATTTACTATTATTCTCCAAGGCTTTGACTGCTTGACAGAAACAAAGTACTCTGGGATTAATTTCAAGAAATGGTGCCAACTGTGCCGCAATTTGCTGTAATTAAGACATGAAAGAACACTAAATATTCAGATTAAAAGAAGCATGATGGAGCATGATAGAGAGTCAAGGTGTGGCAGGGAGCCAATTAAAAAAAAAAAAAAGCCAGGAATACCATATTGATGGATATGAGAATAGCACCAAAGTTCAGTGAATTTTCTTTTGAAGAACACATTCGTTTAGCATTTTAGTTTCGATTATATTTAATGTCTTTTATCACTCAAATGTAAAGCTAAAACATGATGTGTTAGAAGGATAATAAAATTGAAAGAGAAAGTGACAAACATTGTACTCTAATAAAGCTAATTAGTATAAGTGGTGTGGAGAAGTCATTAGGAGGGCATCATAATTATCTTTATGGTGAAGGGATTTCCCTGTGTGTCACATTAGTGTAGTTTGCTTTAGAGCTAAATGAAAGAACCATATAGGTGTTAACGCAACGAGATTAAATACACTTTTTGTATTCATTAAATTCTTCTTTATATTTTAAAGAGAAAGAATTCGTTTTGATCCAACTAGTCTCCTTTTGTAATTCTCTAGGAATTATGGGAACTATTTCCTTTAGTGTTTGAACCTTTACATATTGATTAACATTGTATTTAGGCTAATGGTGAATCTTCCTTCCAACTGTTTTTTTTTTTTTTAAGAAAGTCCCTTTAATGTTTTGATCCTAGAAGAGATGTGAATACTTGACCCTGTTGCTAATGAGGGGCTGTATAATCTCCAGTATCCCATAGCTCAAAATAGCAGGATGCAATATAAAAAGTACATCATAAAAGGCACTATTGGAATGTGTTTTGTCTTCACAGGCAATACGCAAAAGATAGGACTTTCTAAGAAAGCCAGAAGCTGGTCTCCCGTGGGCTCACGAAGCATCAGAGTCAAAGTGGGTAAGGTGAAACACACTGACACTGTGGTCAATAGACTGCAAGCGCGTTGCAGGCTGTAGAGAGGGGAAAGCATCAGAAAGAGCAACCTGTCCTCAGAGCAGAACTGCAGCAGCCAGATGGGGATCTGCAGATCTGCGAAGAGCAGTGCTTTATGAGAAGAACCAGTTACCCCAAATTGTGAGCTTCACCAGAATATGAATGTGTTCTAGCCTGACAAAAGAGAATTTCACACAACTGATATATGATTAGAGGCTCAAAATAGGAAATATGGATCTTTTCAGGCTTTAAGGTAGCTGCTTGAAGAGTCAGCATCTTTGGGAGAACCATAAAAACAAAACTGAGTTGTTTCCACATACAGATATCTTTGCAGAAAATGTGTAATGTCTTTTGAATTCAAATTGTATTTCTTAGCTCTTTCCCTGATGTTGCAAATCTTCATTTGAAAGAAAAAAGCTTGAAATAAAGGGTTTATTATACAGTGCTCCTTAACTGTTCAAACTGATATTCAGTCTAGAATTTTATCTATATAGCAAAATAAAAATAGTTGAAGAGAATAGCACAGCATTTCACAGACCCTATCATTTATGTAACTTAGATATCAGAAATAAGATGTATTTCATGGAATAAATAATCCATATTGCTTATAATCTGCAGAATGTAATATTCACATATCAGTGACTCTGAGTAGTCCATATATTTTTCCCAAATAAGTAAATAAAAAATATGATGCTATGAGCATTATTTTCATTATTATTACCTTTGAGGTATTGTTGACCAAACATATATTGTAATAATTTATAAAATAAAATATTAATGAAGTCAATGGGTACATAATAGATAGCCTTTATCAATCCCTTAATTTTTCTTTCCACTATTCACAATGTTGCCAGATACGTGTTTCTGGATAAAACCCCCTAGAGGTCTCCTGCAAATTCTTTTTCAATACAACCAGATCATTGCAGATAATTGTATTACACAGTGTATCGATCCAAAATCGTTGTGCACCGGAAACATCTGAAAAAACATGATTATAGCTTTCTGTTTATTGTTCGTACATCATATAAGCAGGCTTTTGTGTGAATCACCTGTAAAAAAGGCAAGGTGGAAACATCAGAGAAATTACCTCTTTACAAGAATCTATTGATCACTTTAAATCAAAGAAGTATGTTTGACATAAGATTACCTGCCAGTTTGAACATTAGGTACACTATGTTATAGCCTGGGGCAGTTGTAAGTCTGACAAAGGGATTGTAAATAAAGCATGCAGCTGCAAGCGCCTCTGGCTTGGGATCAACTCAGGCTCAAGTCCAAGGCATAGGTAAACTTAAAATAATTTACCCCTTTTTAACCAGCACATAATGAATTAGAGTAGACTCTTAGGAGAACTGTGACGCATAAATCTCATAGTCATTTCAAAATAGCAAACTTTGTAGGAAATTCACATCATTACAGAGTTGATAAAAGGTCTTTTCTGTATATGCCACAGTTGACTCAAGTAGTCTTGAAGTCAGTCTATTGGTACATGCAGGTTCTTCAAAAATGATATGTCCTGAAATGTTCTTCCAGGCATATCCATTTGTATGTAGCCTGATTGCTCAAAATCCTAATTTTAAAGATCATTATCCTCTCTATTTCAGTGTCTGGAAATTTTCTTTAAAGCTGATATAAAAAGTTCTTGTGCAGTTCTCTTTTTTCATAAGAAATGTGCATTGAGAAAGGTGAAAACACATAGAGGATTTAAACGATGTACCTATATTAACAATAGTAAATGCATTATAAAATGCCATTTTCACTTGATTAGGTTTTCTTATTGGTCAAGAACAGAGAAGGTTATGGTGTATATTTTTTAAAGATTCAAGGCTTTTTGATTTTTAATGTCAAAAGCAAACTTCTTGTAAGTTCTTTATTGGATTCCACCGCACCCCCCCATACACACTTTAACTTGTGTTGAAATTATTAAACATTTAACTCATTTGTTCAGAGAGATTTTGATGTATGTGAAATTTAATAAAGATGAGCTCTGGATGATGCATTCTTCCTGGTTAAATATTTAGCTGTTTGCGTTAGCTCTGTGGTTTCCTGAGGCACACATTTTAAACTGTTAATATATAGCAGGTTTAAGCTATAAAAATAGTATATGCTGTAATTTCTTCTGGGGCAAAACTGGTCATTTTGAACACTTTCATGAAACAAAGCAAAAATACATGCACATATTTATTAAAATATAAGCTCTCAGTTGCTCAAAATCTATAAATGAGAAACTGAGGATCAGGTATTCTTAGATCTAATTTATAAGGGAGACATCATTCAACTTCAAAGATGAGTGATAAATGCAGAATATTTATATAGAGTATCTTCTTTATGAGGTTGCCTGTAAAAGATACTTCTGATGTAAGACTGTAATATGTTGGTTTCCAACTTTATTGAAGCTTAATATAAACACCAGTTTTTGGACATAAAATGAGAATCATTAAAAGGGAAAATGCTCTTTTTATAAAAATGTGGACTTCTTCATTTCTGTTTATATTGATTTTGGGATCCTAAACATATTTCTTCATTTTCTATTTTAAGATTAAAATGATGTATAAAATATCATTATCATAAATGCAATGAATTATACATCCATTTAGATTTTAAAATACCTCCAAAACAGACATACAAATAATGTGTATAAATGTATAATCCAAACATATCATTAAAAAAATAAAATTGAAAAGGATAACATTTACATTTAATGGTATGTATTTGAGGTATTGTGAAAAAAAAAAGCAGACAAATGCTTTTATAAAGGGAAATTATTTGAAGAAAATATACAGATATATATCTCTAAGAATACGGTCAACAAAGAACAAAGGAAAAATGTCTTTGTCTTAAATCACTTATTTTTTGAGAGCTTGAAGCATACTGCCTAAGTCTGCTTAGGTCTAATGAAAGAGTGCCATCTATTGGATGACCTTGAAAAAGTGCTTACATTTCATAAATATTATACATGAAAATAAATCAGTTGAGAGACATCATTTTAGTATAATTTATTACATATCAGTCTTTGTGTGTGTGTGTGTGTGTGTGTCTGTATACTTATACCTGTGACTTATGCTAAATAAGAACAATACTACTAGATGTTAAGGTTGTTCTTTTATAATATACTTATAGTAGCAGAAGTCTCACAAATAAACACAGAGAACACAGAGAGGTCTGATTAAGACATCTAATTTTTGAATTCAAGTGTTTTATAAACTTTGGATTACTGACATGCATCTTGTATTCCTTCATATATACCTTTGTTTACTTGTGCTTTAAATAAAGGAATCTGAAAATTGAACACATGAGCTTGTATTTTGACAAGAAGGATCTGTTTAAATCTTTCTCAAAGTTGCACTGCATAAAATTTAAACCAAAAACAAAAGAGAAAAAAAAAACACACATTAGCTTGGTCTTTTAAAAGGCAATGTTCTTGTTTTATCTTTCAGCCCAAGAACTTGCCAGTCAAGATGAAAAACTTCTTCTAATGGAATCCAGCTTGAAAGCCACTCAAGAGCAGCTAACTGAGCAAATAGCAGAAACAGTTCGCCAAGAACAGAACAGTAGAAAACCCCAGGCAGAGCTGAAGACAATGACAGAAGGGATTATTGCTTCTGAAGAAGAAAAAAAATGATTACAAGTGAGTTGTTTTTTAGTATTTCAGAAAGTTTTACTCTTCATACTGAAATTGTCAGTCCTTTTTACTTTGGTTGTTAAATATTTAACTCTGTGTCTTGCAAATAGGGTCTATATAAATGTGCTAGCTTGTTAAATAAATTTCTGTTTCCAAAATAGATAAAATTTAAATTTGCAACATTTTTTAATTGAAATTGCACATGTTAGAATTTAACTGTCCTATTCCAGATTGTAAATGGTGATGTGGCAGTCAACTTTCTTGTTAACTATCAAGAAATATTCAAGGTAGGAGGCAAGAGAAAGGATACACTGTTTCTGTAATACCTATCTGCCAATGGCATTCTCATCTCTTTCCTTTTGGAGTCCAAAGGTTACATATGGCTCTTGTTGCCTTTCTTTTTTTCCGTTAAAGTAGCAACTCTAAGCACAAGACAGGATTAAATTGAGAGACATTTGGAGTAGAATTTTTGGTCAGACCATTGAAGCATGTAAGGAACTATGAAGAAAAATAATAAAGATCTATGCTTTCCTGAAACATTCATGAAAATGATTTTTAGGGTAACATCTGGTATTTAATTTCTGTTTTCATCATCTTAATATTTATATAATTTTACCTCATACAATGTTATCAGATTTTATCATTAACTCTTCAAATAAATATGTTTCTTTTTTTGAGTGTTTTGATAAACACGTTTTCTGTCTTCTGCTTTTTGTTGAATTTCTTTGTATAAAAAATTAATTATGAAAATAACATAGGTCAAATAAATATCTCTCCCTTCTCTATCTCTCTCTCTCTCTCTCTCTCTCTCTCTCTCTCTCTCTCTCTCTCTCTCTCACACACACACACACACACACACACACATTTTCTATTTTTTTCTTTCCTCTTTCCTTCCCTTCTGCCTGCTCTCTGCATTGTTAAGCAATGTACATTTCTCACTAAACTTTAAATTATTAGATAAAGTTAGATAAAGTAGACTTATCTCACTTTCTTCCCCAATCACTAACACCTATGAACCTAATCCTGAGGCCAGAACTAAAATATGTATTTGATATTTATGATTCTGGCAACCAAATTCTAAACTTACATTATTTATTATATATACTGATATACCTGTCAATAAGATTTCAAAATAGTATATATCCAATGAACATTAAAACTATTTTTGTTTTATAATTTATAGTTAATTATAATGCCAAAATGTAGAAATAAAAATTCTGAAATTTTTCATGAGGAATTTGTGTTTTGATCCAATGATTTTATGTTGTAAGTCACTAAAAAAAATTATACAATCTAGGGTATCGTTTTATGTGCTTCTAAATAAAATTAGACAGTCAGATAAATCTTGTTTTCTGTGCACTTTTAGTCAGCTGCCAGAACTCACAGAACAAAAAGTCATCTTTAGAAAATATTAAAAGGTAGAACTGGTACCAATAGTTGAAAGCATATTAAACCGTTTCTTCAAAAATGACTATTGCAATATACTATTATTATAAATATGATTGTCTGTAAAAATCTAAATTATATTATTAGGTGAATGATATGTGTATACATATATAGAGAACATGAAACATATAAAAATAGTTCTGAACACTGATATCAAACCAGTGACAGTGTTTGATGTTAACTTAGTTATTGAAATAATACCAACATTTTTCTACAGTTAAATGACACTATAAGGGCACATTTTTTCAACATACGCACAAAAAAGATCATTTGTTATTTGAAACTGTCATGTGACCTGTTTCCAATCTTCAATTTTATAACAAACCAGATATCCATTAAATTACAATGAAAAAGCAAATTTAAGTTTTGTATGTTTGATCTATATTTATCTATTTTATTTTCCAATACAGCCTGATCAGAAGATGCTGACAAGGTATGCAAATATCATCTAAATGTCAGAAGTTAAAGTTGCAACAGTAATTTTTAAATCTATTTATAATAGTTTAACAAATATCTTAAGTGTTCAAACTTATGTTATTATGGCTTGTTATAAGAAAATGTTGAATTTTAAAAAGACTGATAATGATCACAATGAAGACAAGAATGGTTTCTTAGGAGAAACAAGTTTACCTTTCTTTAAAAAAATATAGCCTCAACATATATTGCCACATGATATGCCTACATGACAAATCTATGTTCCTTAGGATGAAAAACTACACTACTCTTTAAATGTGAAGTAAAATCTGAGACTTTTTGACCTACCAAACAAGTAGGTTTTTTTTTTTTTTAATTTCCCCTTACTCAATCGACAGGTGTCATGAATTGATCAAATTTTCCAATTGATTTGGCACTGGCATTCACCAGCCAGAAGAAAGAGAAGCCATATCAGGTGTCACAAGGCCTGAAATAATTATAGTTAAATCCCTTAACCAACCATTCCTTAATTTAGACAAGACTTTGAACTTTGACTAAGTGATGCAGACTCAAGTATATGAAGCATAAGCTAAGGGCAAAGACATGAGTAGTTTTAGAGTGCACGATCCCAGTAGAATTTTGCTGCAGAGAGCAGAGTATCTCAATAGAACAGTCATTCTGGAACTTTTTTTTCCCAAAAGAAGAGAAACCCATTCCTGAAATCATGTGCCTTTTTTTTTTTTAAATATACAAAGACTTAAAAATCTAAGATGATTTTAAAAGCATGTTAGACTAGGTCATAAAGCAATAAATAGAAAGTATATATATATATATATATATATATATATATTTAAGAATCCATTACAATATGAAATATTTATCAGGATCCTATATTTATGTTTTAATAGTGAACTGTATACCAAGTAACTTTTTGATTAGTAATTATTTTGAAATGATTTTCTTTATTCATTTACTTTTCAAATACTTAGTTAGAACTAACCAGATCCAGGGCTGTCAAAATCTGTCATAGGGTTAAGTCATTTCTTAACTAAATATGAAATGGTTAAAAAAGAAACATGCAAAAAAATTGGCAGTCAAAATGATTGTTTTTAACATTAAAATGTGGCCTGCATATTATTGGTTCAATAGAACTGAATTTAAAAAAAGCATTGCATTTAGATTTTATTTTTTCCCTCCTCTTTTTAAACTAAATGTAGAGAACACACACCATATATTCAGTATAAGCCTGTTACACTTGAAAGATTTGTTCTGAATGTCCAGTGGGAACCTGGAAATCGTAATAATTTGTAGTATCGATTGAGTGAAGCTATGCAGCTGGGGCCTCCGGTGAATAGACAGGAATAGACATTTTATTGATTAACTTTTACAGTCATATTTTCAAGACTCCGCTGCAACATAATTTTCACTTCCCAGCTTTGTGTTGCTGCATCATGAAACTTGGATTCTTCTCTCTTAACATTTACCCACTTGAGGAAAAAAGTATGGACATGTCTTGCCAGGGTTGCGATCTACAGAGATGCAAAACTTTCTGGAAAATGATTTCTCTCAAGTGCTTCTTTTAAATTTTTAACCATAAACAGTAGGAAGGAACTAACTGGTTATAAGAGTTTTTGGAAATATCATTATGACAACAATTTGGTAATTAAACATTTTTATATTTTTATCCTTTGAATCTTAATTTTACTACTCTTCATGCATGTTTTAATGAACTATCCTGTGATGTTTGTTTTTATTTATACTTACTGTTATTTAATATGAATGGCAGAAGAAAATAATATTGTCACAATATCTGTTATATAGCCTGAAATCAAAGCTATGAAAAATATTAAATCATTTTGGCCAATACTGCAAAGTAAGAAAATGTGACTATATATATACTTATTGGACATATGTGATATTTTTATGGTGCCGTGAGAGTGTTTTAAATTTGTTGGAGCAAAAAACATTGTATTTACACTTGCTAACAAAGTGCAAATATTTTGTGTATAACCATGTTTATTTACCTCACTATCCTTGCTAGTTGCATTTTTGGTCATTGGAACAAATTGCAGATTTTATATTCAAGTTCATATTTGTGGGCAATATTCTACTGATTTTCTGTCAAAGCTGGTGATAGAGAAATTTAGATATTAGATTTTGTTTGAAATAAGTTTTTTAAGAAAGATTATATCATATCTTTATTTCTCTTATTTATGACTTTGAAAAATCTAGTGTTAGAATACATTAATACAAAGATAAAAATCAGAAGTTCTATGTACCTACATCAGTCCATATAAAATGAAATATAATTAAATTAGATAAAAGTTATCAGCAGCTTTAATATTTGAGTAATTCATACTCCATAAAGTTTATGTTTTACAGAGCATTAACTCTAAAATTAATTTTAGTTTATTTTAATTCAAAGACACTGAAAATTGATATAGAATCTGGGTTCTAAAATTCACAGATTTGGTTTTAAGTGTTCATAGCATTTAAAAGTCATAATTTGCTTCTCTTTAACCTAAAATTAAAAAATGAGCAAAAATTCCCTCTTACCAGTAAAAGAATAAAACAGACACATATCTTTTGTTCATTAACTATTCTGATATTCAACAAGTTTATGGTTTGCTTCCTGATGATTTTCAAATATATAACTGTTGAACATTTGCTTTGATTTTTCTTCCGTGGAACATTATTTTGTAAAATGTCTTATAAGCACTTTTATGTGCTATATATCTATATAAAAGGACACATACACACACAGAGTAATTGTTGAAATTCCACAGTTAGGACAGTTAAAATAGCTCATTAGTGTGCCACATTCATATATGGAGCTTGTTTTTTTCTTCAAATGGGATAGACCCTTTATTTACAATGCAAAGGTGTGTTTGAATGGAATACCTAGGAATTCTTTCCTTCTTTACATTATAATAGTTAACAAAATCAGGTATAAATAAAACAGCTTTTTTTTTTTTTTTGGGCTCTTAGAAGTCTCTACCTGTGTAATCAAGTATATGTTCTAAACTTACTTTCTAAAATAAGTAAAGCAAGTAGAACAGATCAAGTAATAAACATAAAATACAAAAATTCTGAATTTAGATTGATTTCAATATAATCCTGTAGAGGAATCCCCACTTATTGATCAATTTTAAAGTCCATGCATAGCACTTAGAAAGATAAAGTAAGCAAGGGCAGATAATCAAAGCATTTAAATAGTAAAAACAGCAACTGCCACTGTAGACTGCTAAAATAAATCCATAATACAAATTGCTTTAGTAAAAAGTGGATGAGCAGCTGATCTTCCTATTGAACTCTGATACTGTTCAGTGACCACACTGGGAAAAGGATTGGGAGAAATGCTTTAAAGATCAATATTGAGTGAGATGTAGCAGGGAATCATTTTGAACATGAAAGCATTACAGGTGTGAGAGTATAGACATCTTCAGGAGATGTCATCATGTGAAGCTAGTTTAATACAGTTAAAAAATGCCATCTATGCCTGCTATTGCCAAACAGCAGTCACAGCAGTGCTTTCTTAACTGTTTCAGGAAATTGTTTGAATGTGTTTAAACCATCTCTCACATTTGTATGTATCAAAAGTTGGCATACTTAAATAGTGCTGCTACCTATAAAGTTATCTGTTATCTCTGCATAAATAGGTTCTACATAAACTCATTTGACTAATACATGTTTGGGATGTCAAATAAGTTTGTGATGGTAATATTTAGTCCTCAGTCCTCGTGTGGAAGGAAGTATAAGAGCTGCAGAACAGGGATGGAAAAAAATATTTTTGGAATTGTTTAGGAGCAGAAGACACTTGTTTGTGAGGCCCCTTTGAAATTTGTGATTTGGCAAGGCCTGCTCTTAGTGAGTCTTTGAATTCTATCAGCTCATTTTATTCTTGCCCCAGTGAACTTCAATGTGAGTTTTCAGTCTCTAGACCTATGACCAGAGAATTAGGTTTAATATATTTGACTACTTTCCTTCTAAATTTAACTTTTACTTAATGAGGTATCTTCATGACTACAATGAAGTTTTGTGGAAAACTGAGTATGATTTTATGTAAATAGACGCAGTTTTATTACATTTTGAATAAAGTGGTTCTTCAGTCAATAATGTGATTTAATTACTCGATACTTTTCTCAAGTTCCCACAGGTATCATATTTACGTCATTATCTGTTTTGATTGCTTTTAAATTCATCTGCATGTTCATTACGTAAATAATATTGTATCTTGATAAGTACTCCAATAGGATTTTCTTCACATAGTTTTCTGCTAGTTATTTTGGATGGAATATAATCATAATCTTTTAATAATTTGACTGTAGCATTTAGAGCTTTATAATATTACTGATTGAGAGGTTTTACTTCATTTAGAAAAGCAATTTGATAATCAAACATCTCAATTAAATGACATAAAATGTTGGATTAATTTAACCTATATTTTCCCAGAAGAGAGGAAAAATTTGAAATAAAGACTGGTTACATTTAAGGTGAAATTTTCATATCAAAATGAAATATAAAAATCAAGCTTGGGGCTTAAAAGTTGCATAACTTAGGTCTGGTTTTTTCCATTTTCTTCTTAAAGTAATGAATAGTTATTTACAACTATTGTAGTCACCATGTTTGCAGTATGAATTGCTGATAGCAGCGATTTTAATGGTAAAATTGTGAAACAATATTCATAGTTGTCAGAAAAAGGTCATTCTATTTGCATTCATTAGGAACCTGGAGGGCCGTGCAGTGTGTGTTTCCTTTGGGATGTTGCAGCTATTGATTTATATACAGCTGTAGGAAAAATTAATTAGGATTATATTTCACTTATTACTGCAGGCTGTGTAATAAGAAAGAAAAACATTTTTTTGTTAGAAAGTTGAGCAGAAAAACCTAAATGGAATCATTGTTTCTTAAATCACAAGTACTTTATCATATAATTTCTCTTTTATAATCTGGTTAAAGGCTTAGTATATTTATGGAAATTTAATTAGCACTTTGAAAAATGAGTGTTTTAGTACATATCCCATAATAATAATGATAATTCAAATTAAGCAAAAGAGACATTTTCCCCCTTGCTAATTGAAAATTTCCTTTCTCAAAGCTAAGTCAATGTATATTTGTCAACTATAAGTTTGCAGGTAATGGGAAGCTTTCGTCAAATGTGTTAAATCAAAAACTAAACTGGTACCAAAATCAGATGAATCTTCAAGGTGAAGAAATAGATCCCAGAAATGAGACTTTTAAAAGTAAAATAGCAGATGAGAGAACTGGACTAAATGTTTACTTTTCAGTGTAACAAACTGTGTATAATTAAGTTTTTCTGTGAATTTAATATTTCAAACCAAATGAAATATTGACAATATTCACAACATAAGATTAGCTTTTCAGATTGTTTCTATGAACACTATGCATACTCAAAGTGAAAAAGTATTAAATACAGTTATCCACATTGTTTATATGTGACATGTTTGAGATTAATCAAAGTGTAGTCACTTCTCATTAACAGCAGAGAATAATTTCAAAATGGAGCAGAACCAGATGACAAAGGATAGTTTATGTGTGTTCAAGACATACTGTATGAAGGGAAACACATGCCTATTGTGACATTCCTAATTTGAAAATTTTATTTACCCCCGTATTGTCTTTTAGATATGTAGTGTTTTTTTTTTGTTTTGTTTTGTTTTAGATTTATTTATTTATACAAGCACTGGGTACAGTCAGAAGCGCTGGGTACAGTCAGAAGCGCGGTAGGGTGAGAGAATTCACCAGAGACAGAGCAGGGAGCAGAGCAGGCAGAAGGACCGAAGTACACTGCTGAGGGGAGCAGCAGGTGGCAGGAGAGGTCTGCGCGCCATGTGGGACCCTCCTCCGGTGGCTGGGGATCGAACCGGCGCTGCGGAGGCTGCGGGCAGCTTCGCAACCCAGCGCTCAACCACTGCGCCACCTGGGAGGCCCTAGATAAGTAGTTTTTTAGGAAAAACCCACTGCCTGACCTATGGCGGGCAAGTAGGTAGGTAATCGGCTTTTACTGGAAAAGCAAAGCAAAGAGGTCTTCTGATGCCCCTTCAAAAATCTAAAATTAACATATTGAAAGTTCTTAGGAAAGGAGCTTGTAAGAGATCAACATCAAACTGAATACAAATGTAGATTTTTCCATATTTCATAGATTAAATATTGTCTAAAAGTTAATGACCAGGATTAAAAGTATATTATTTCCCTCTCTGAAACCTTTTTTTAAAGATTTACTTATTTATGCATGCAAGAACTGGGGTACAGGCCAGAGGTATGGGGTGGGGTGAGAGGATTCACAAGAGATAGAGTGGGAAACAGAACAGGTGGATTGACTGAAATACACTGCTGAGGGGAGCAGCGGGAGAGTCGGGAGAGGTCTGCTGTGCCATGTGGGTCAGAAGAGGTCTGCTGTGCCACATGGATCACCTCCCTCATGCTGCAGTGGCTGCAGATAGCTTCATAGGTTGTGTCTTTACACCTTGTTCCACCAGGGAGGCCCGGCCTCTCTGAAACTTTTAACATCGTTTCTTAGCTCTGACCATAAGAATATATTCCTAAATGTACCTGGTAGAGCATAAGTTCAGTGAATATTTTGTCCTTTGCATTTCCACTTCTAAGGTTTGGGGTTCCTTCAAGATAAGGCTGGTTTTGCACTGAGCTATATGGAACTTTGCCTTTCCAGAGTGATAAGAAATATTTTCCACCTGGGCACATTCTGTACTCTATTGGCAAAAAGTGTATCAGGTAATTATATATGATCCATTACAGATCCCTGGCTTTTGTAGTGAGTCTTGCTTTTCCAGTTGGATTTCAGGATAATACTGTGTTAGATTAATAATGAGATAACTATAAAATATTTTATAAAATGATGAATTACTTTCTTAACTAAAAAATATAATTAGAACTGCATTTCTTAGGAAAGTGTATTGATCCAGCTATATATCTGTCCACAATTTATTGAAAACAAATGTTTTAAAATAGTGTTTCTTTAGGCTGTAAATAACACAAAAATAACTAAAATCTGATTTTTTACTAGGAAATGCTCATAAATAAATAGGGGAAAAACTCATGTGAACAGATATTTACAAAACTAGCTTCTATGTAATAAGTCAATTTAATGACTCCAGAACAGATGAAGAGTTAATAATTGGCAACTATATTTTCCAAAAATATAAGTATTTGAAAGTGTAACTTATAGGAAAAAAAAGACTAAGAAGCAAAAACAATGATATAGTATGCTTTTAGAAAATGTCAAATAATTTGTTTTGTTGACAATATTTGGGTATCTAGAAAGAGAGGTTGAAACCTTATTGTGGTAGTCTTCTACACTAGTGTTAGAATTTTTGCTTAAAAGTAATGAGGAGACACTGAAGAGTTGTACATTCATAAGTTCATATGGTAATATTAGAGAATCAATAGTCTGAATTGATTATTCTTTTAACATTTTACCTGTCTTATTCCTAGTCATTTTTTTTCCTAATCATTTTTAGTTATTGATAGCTTTGGTCAGCTCCTCCTTAGAACTGCTTCCTTGTTCATTCCAGATGGAACTAAGTTACATACTCTGTGCATCTATGACACCCAATGTATACTCTCTTATAATGTACATCTCATCTTATTACACCTATTGGTATTATAGTAAACATTCATTTCTCCCACTGAATGGTTTTGTGTTCATTGTTATCTTCTTGGATTATTGTAGGCAATGCCACCTTTTAATTACTTTTGGTTATTGGTCATGGGTGTAGAGAATGAACTTAGCTGTGAACCTGATCCAATATTTTGTCTATCACCTTGTTAAGTATTGAGTTGATGACCTCCAGCACCTATTGAGAATATCAGAGAAAAATGTTGACTTTTATCAAAGTGTAGTACCAATTTTTTACCCTTATCTTATGTATGTCTTCATATAATCCCTCAAGAATGAGAAAAATGGGCTGAGAAAATGGAAGATTAATCAAAATAAATAGTAGTGGGTACTACACTGCCAAAAATTTAAGAACTAAGTGCATAGTAAACAAGAAATGCTCACAGTTTTGCTTTCACTGTTTGATTGTACAATTTCTAAAAGTCTGTATTCCCTCCAAATTTATGTTAAAAACTAGTCCCCAAAATGATGGCATTTGGAGGTGGGGCCTTTGGAAGGTGATTAGGTAATAAGGGCACACCCCTCAGGAATGGGAATATTGGCCTGTGAGACTCCTGTGACAGCTCCTCAGCCCCTTCCACCTTGTGGGGACATGGCCAAAAAGACAGCCATGTTTGAACCAGGTCCTTACTAGACCAGGTATCTGTGAGGGACTTGATCTTTGATTTAACAGGCTCCAGTACTATGAGAAATTTCTACCATTTAGAAGGCATTCATTGTGACACTTTCTTATAGCAGCATAGATGCTCTAATATGGGGGGAAAGGAAAGCAAAAGCGAGATGGAGTAGTAGGTTAAAGGAGTGAGGAAGTACTAAGCTCTTAAAAATATCAGTTTGAATTTGAGGATAGATAGAAGATATGGAACTGGTGGACTTGAAAGACACAAGAAGTAAAGTAGGGCCTCCCTGGTGGTGCAGGCGATTGAGCGCCACACTGTGGGGCTGTCCGCAGCCTCTGCAGTGTGGGTTCAATCCCGGCTGGCAGGCAAGAATCCCACATGGCGCAGCAGACCTCTCCTGTCTAGCCCACTGCTCCCCTCAGCAGTGTATTTCAGTCAGTCTGCCTGTTCTGTTCCCCGCTCTGTCTCTGGTGAATCCTCTTACCCTCCCACACATCTGGCCTGTACCCTGGTTCTTCTATAAATAAATAAAAATCTTTAAAAAAAAAAAGAAGTAAAGTAGATAACTGAAATGGTAATGTTTTAGAAGTTATAGCAGATACATAGAAGGGTCTCCCTTACATCTGAAAAAGATGTGGATGGGTGACAGGGAAACACGTTGGGAAAATTTGAGTGTATGTCAGGAAAGTGAGAATGATTTTTGAAATAAAATCACTGACAGAATGAATCTGGTGGGGATTTAGATGACTATGAGCAAAAATAGGCAAAATCAGTGAGTGGGATAGGAGAAGACAGTAAATGCTAACGTGTGCTTAAGGAAAATTAGACTTGTAAGAGGTCGAAACTCCACTGGAAAAGGACTACTGAGTCTGGATACTTTTGAAAACACCAATTTATTCATTCACCAACTATGTCCTTCTATTTATCTGACACTAATCTAAGCCCTAGTTATGAACAATGACTAAAACAATGAAGTCTCTTTCCTCAAGGAGGTTATGTTCTAGTGGAATGTAGAAAAAATAGATAAAATTATACACTATAGAATGTATCTTTCATGGGGCCTCCCTGGTGGTGCAGGCAGTTGAGCACAATTTTGTGAAGCTGTCCTCAGCATGGGTTAAATCCCGGCTGACCCACGTGGTGCGGCAGACCTCTCCTGTCTTGCCTGCTGCTCCCCTCAGCAGTGTATTTCATCATTCTGCCTGTTCTATTCCCCACTCTGTCTCTGGTGAATCCTCTCACCCTCCCATGCATCTGATCTGTACCCCAGTTTTTGTATAAATAAATAAATCTTAATTATTTTTTAAAAAAGAATGTATCTTTCATGGATTTTTAAAATTTGCTTCATTATATAAAGGACTATGGGTGCTTTGGTGGTGAGTATGATGTAGTGACTCCTCAAAATTTGTGGAAAACCAAAACCAAATTTGTGGAAAACCAATGCATCCTTAATTTAAAAAAAATCCAATTGATAATAAAAAAAAACAAAAATGAAAAGATGTTAAGTAAATTCTCAAATAAAACTGGAAAGTTTTAGGTTAAAAAATGGGGACATGGTTGTTATAGATGGGGACTAATTGAATAGCACAGCTTACTCTAGTTCTGGAAAACAAAAATATTTGTGAATTTTCATTGCCCAGAAAATCATCCCATTTGGTTTTATGATTTACCTGCTTTTGGAGACTAGAAAAAGGGGATATTTTGATGCTTGTTTGTAATAAAAGTCCTGAAAATGTTATAGCAATGACTGAAAATTTATTGGAATATATGCCCAAATCACATATTTTACATTTATTTGCAGACAACTTGCATTCTTTCCTTCCTTTGAAGTTTGTTATCACTTTAAATTCTGTCCCCAATCTTTGTTTTTTGACTGTTCTCTTTATTCTCTTCATTTACAGAGATGAATGTGCAGTGTTAGAGCCCCAGCCTATCTCACACAGCTGCCAAGGATACCTTCTCCATAATTTTTCTTCTGATGGTAAAGTTAATCTAATTTTCATCTTTAAATTATTATATCCTTTATTGTTAGATCTTTCTAGTTTCTAGAGGCTAGCCTGTGACAGATTCAAATTGGTGGTGACTGCCCTGTATTTGGATTATTCTTGATTTAAATTAAGAGAGCAGATGAGTCAAGGCTAGTCTAACAGAGTTTGCTAGACATCTCAAGAGAACTCAGAAAAAATCTACCATGAAACAAATGAATATTTTGAATAATTAAAAACACAATAATAAACTTAAACCTCAGAAAGGTTTTGATCTTACTTATCACAGTCAATAATTTTCAATTTCTGATGGTCATAGTCAATTTCGATGACAAAGCACCTGACCTACCTATCAATTTGAAGCTATGTTTTTAGTTACTCATGCTGTTGCTGATTAGGAGAAATTTGTTGTTGTTTTTTTTTTCCTTCTCGTTATAAAGCTCTGATGTGTCCTTTTTATGATCCTAGAAATTCTTCGAGTCTCATCTAAATTGAACATTACCCCATTACCTTCAAAGTTGGTTGGGTGTCCTCAGAAATCTGTAACTCTTAAATTACTCCAAATATAAGTTCAAGTTCATATATAATTGACCTCAGGCCTTGATCCAGTGCATCACAAATTATTTTCTTCTGCAAAATGGAAGTTGGTGTCTCACGATTTAGTGAGGAAAAGGCCCCCCTTCTATTGTTACTTAAGCTTGAAAAAATGAAATATAATCCAGAACGTCTTTGGCAACTCATCACAAATATAAGTATAAAGACCAGAAATACATTGACAACTCTTTTATCTCCATGTGTGCAAGGAAATGTACCAAAACGTTTTGTACTGCATTGCCGGGGACCAGCCTCCGGCAAAACGTCTTGTCAGGGGTTCCTGAAAGGATGAGACGGTGTCGGCGAAAACTTAAGATCTGAAACTTAGGGGCTGAGGGGAAGGGGATGAGGTAGAATGAGGAGACACTGACACTTGGTGAGGTGCTAGTATCTTCTGCTGAGAGACTCAGCAGGTCTTTTTTAATTCATTATTAGTAATAATAATAAGGAAATACATTATTATGTGTAAAGCAAAAACAATTAGTATATTATGTTTCCCATAGACTACTGGCCCCTACAGGTCTCAGCTAGATGGCAGCTTTTAAGGTTAATAGATAATAAACCAGACCTAACATTAAAGCTACTTATTTTTTCATTTAGACAATTATTTAAAACAGTGAATAACCGCCAGTGCATCCCTATCAGCTAAAGCCTAAGCATCAAAGGACTATTCTATTCACATGACCTTCAGCCGGAGACCAGCTGCTGCTTAGTTATCAGAACTTTTTTCTACCTACAAACTTCTTAACACAGTTAACTTCATTTAAAAACTTTCCTAAGAAACTTCTAAATAAAAAGGAAACTTCTAAAAATCAAAACAAGGATATACTATAATTGTTATGCTAGATTGCTTGTCAGATATATACAATAAATTGTCTCCCATTGATAATTGGGCCGAATTGTGTAGTAACTAATTTCTAAACAGGTAATTTTCTGTGCCAATTGCTTGCAGTCTGCTGATACATATAATTTATAGCCTAATGTACTTTTCTGATAAATTTTTCTCTCTCTATGACCAAGAACAAAAAGCAAAGGGATGCCAGATCTTCAGCCCCACGGTGTGAGGCCTTTTCTCTTAGCTGCTTGTCAGTATCCTATCTGGCTGGAGCAACAAGGCCTCCTGCAGCACTGCATTTTAGCATTCTAAGTACATAGGAAGCTTAATTAGTATTTTTTTAAAGAAAATTAATATGTATCAATTATGTAGGCTGTAGGAGGCATTTTGGGGGGGATGAAGACATCAAAATAAATTCTGTGAACTATGTTCAATCTAAAGCTCAGTTCGAGAGTGGAACAATGATTTTATGATGAGTCTTACCTTTTAATTAGGAATTTTATTAAATGAAATTCCAGATCTTTAAAAATCTATTTTCCAAAATATCTATGTATTCACTGTATATGGCTTAGTATGAATCTGAAAGCTGAGGTTCAGTAGATAAACGGTAAAAATGTAAAGTGCAAAACCATTCTTACCCTTAGGTGAATATTTCAAATATGTTATTCTGTGCTTGAGGTTAAAGTAAATTTTCGCTCATGCAAGAAATAAATTCTGCTTAGGTAAAATGTAGTGATTATTATTTCTTCTTATAATTAATAAGTAGCCTTGAGGTATCAAAATTGCTGAATTGTAAGTTAACACACTTGGTAATGGAGATAGATTTAGCCACAGAAATTTTATTTTTTCCAAAACAGAAGCCTCTTCAGCTAAACTACATCATGTAGTCAATTCCCACTCCTTCCCCCATTTTAAATATCTGATCATGTAAATTATGCACTAACACTCAAAGCTGAGCTTGACTAAGCAACAGAAATATTACTTTATACAAGGGAAACTATTAGATGTCTAGCCTTAATGTTCTTAGTTAAATTTGATGACAAAAGATAAAGGAAAAGAGTACTTAACCGCTCATATAAGAAGCAGACAAAATATGAAGAACTAGTTTCTTTTAATAGTAATATAGGAACTATACTTAATGTATTTTTTCTGGATATAATTATAAATAATATGTATGGTTAACTCTATATAAAATTCCGTTTAGCATTCTCCTGCCCACCTGTAAGTATAAAGATGCCATTTTTTCTTTTTCCTTTTCCTAACAAACCTGTATATTTAAATGTAAAAAAAAATCACCTTGGGTTTGGTTTATTAAAAAAAGATTGGAAATTAATATATTGAATAAATTCTTTGATTTTTATTTAAACTATATAGTGAGGCTTTCAACAGTAGCTCAGCCTCTCATAATGGATGCGCAGTCAGATAAACTTGAGTGTGACTCCTAGTATGCCCCCACCATCTTGAACAAATTCTTTGCTTCAAAGACTCAGTATTTTCATCTGTAATATAGAGATCATATTTTCCTCACGAGAAGGTAGACAATTTTGTAGAAGGCATACCCTGTGCCTAATACAGCTGTAGTCCTCAATTATTGGTAGACATAGAAATCGATATTATAGAAATTGGTAGACATTATAGAAATAGACAAAATGAAAGATGGGTGATACAACTTTTCATGTAAAATCTCTTCCATTAGCTTCTGATTGAGAGATGTTGGATGTAAGAGTAAACAAATTAATATAATTAGGGGATATTGTCCTTACTCATGTCATGATAAACAGATATGAAGTAGCCTCTGGCAACCTCCACAGAATGGTTTTTTTGGTAGGTTTCAATGGCACACAGGTTATTGCCTGGCCTCAGCTCTCAAGCAAACAAAAGTTTTTCTTCCAGAGCTCAGCAGCTTCATACTTGCAATATGAATCTATTCAGAACAAAGAAAAATCTAGTTCCCTCAGAATTATCTAAAACATTCCTTTTAAACTTGGAGTCTCTTCAAATTTAGTACTTTGCAAACTACATTAGATAAAGTTTTAACGTAATCCTTGCAAAAGAAAAGAAATTGATTAATTTGCTGCTGACAAGAGTTCACATTCTTTATGTTTTTTTTCAGAGGATGCATCTGCTTCCTATTCTGAACATGGTTCTACTTACAATCTAATTGCGCTACTCTACACTGCTCTATTATTTTCTGAGTCTGAGCCTACATTTTAGGTCAATCATCGAAGAACACAGGAAAAGGGGACTTGAAAATTGAGTGCTACATATATATATACTAGTCTTGCTACATATATACATAACAGTCTTGTTACATATATATGTGTGTGCATGTGTATATATATGTATATATATATATATATACCTCGATCTCAGAATAGCTGCCTCATAGTGTATAAGAATGCACAATGTGCTTAGACTTGTCCTCACAATTTCCTGAGATAGATCAGAATTATTGTCTCCATATGAGGTGTGATATTTGTCATCTAATGATAAATGGTTGAATGATTTAAGCACTTACTTTGGCTTCAAACTTACTTTGCTCCTTCCACTGGGTCTTTTGCTATATAGTTGTAATATTTTGTCCAGATGCATAAGGGGAAATGTAGAAGAAAAAAAAGTTTCATTCAAGATTTATTAAGTTTAACTACTAAAATGGTACTGTAATAGTAAGGTTCGTATTCATGTAATATTCTAATAAAAGATATATTTTTACAGCAAACATTACTTATGCAAAAGTTAAATTCAAAGTAATATTCCATTTTCTTCACTTTAACTTAGTTTAAGATTTGTTGCAATGTTATCCCATCCCCTAGAAAACCATCAGGCTGATACCCATCCCAAATTCAATAGTACATATACCTCCATCATAAATTGGAGTTAGAAGGCTTTGGAAGATTGACCTCTTATAAGCAGTTGGATATTTGAGTTTCATACATTTGGCTGAAAAGTCTTGAATTTTTTGTTCCTTTTATCTAGATATCAATTCTTTAACTAGGAACTTACCCAGTCACTTCTTCTGTTTATCATAGAAAAATCTTCTGCAAAGGTTTGTGCAGGAAATTAATCCTACCTCACAAAAGAATCATCAATCTAAGAATTGCACAGGGCAAATTTATTCAGACTCCTCTTGAAAGTGCTCTCTTCTGAATATTGATTCCCTCTATTAGATTCTAGAATCACTGGTAATATACTAAACACGAAACACCAGCTTGATAAATAAGTACTCAGCATGTCCTAAAACAACATTATTGGAAACTTTTGTAAGCCATAAATACAGTTCAAATGCCATTATTTTCTAACTAAACAAAAAGATTCAGAAAGATTCTCTAACTTCTCTGAGATTCAGGACTTCTAACTTAAGGTTAGCATTCATTCAATTATGCGATATTTGACTCTCGTAATAGTACAAGATTTCAGGAATTCTGAAAAACACTGTGTAAGCTTTAGTTGTGATCTTTCCCTTCTGGTGATTTAAATCAATGATCCATTTATTCAGTAAGTTTTCCAACATCGAGGACCATGTCTTCTACCCCTCTGCATATTCTCAGTAAATAGTGCTCTGTATTAACAGGCATCCAGTAAGTGTTGAGTCAGATGGACAGAGATAAATCTTTAAACCAATATATGCCCAAACTCAGACAGTTGTGTTCATGTGGTGTGCATAATTTTCCCAGAAATAGAAATATTCATCAATCTATTCCAAGTTTCATGTTTCTGTCTGATTGTAATGAATCAGTTTTTTTCACTACTAGCAGTGAATTTTGTTCTGAATTACAATTTCGTATTTCTTTTTTTCATTTGGAGATTGAGTTAAACAATGTTAATAAAGTTACAATAAGACTTGCAGCAATATGATGAATAATAGGAATGTTTACTCTTCATACTATTTTCAATATAATGTTGTATTCTGTGTACTAGAGTCTCCAAAATAGAAAATCCAGAAAATCAAAACTCATGGTAGTTTTAAATCAAAGGAAAACAATTGACAAGGTAAACTTTACTTGTACAAAATATATTCATTCTGTAAATCCTGCATAACATTACTTAAGATCAATATTAATAAATCACTAAGAAGCTTTTAATAAAGCTAGTCTACCATTTACGTGAAGATATCATAGATTCTTATAATTATAAAAGAATTCATTCTATGCATGAACTGCTAAATGCAAGTACATTCCTTTCACTTTGAACAATAGTAGAAAATTCTTACAGGTGATACAAGTAGAGATTGGAGTTTTTCCTATAAATCAGGTAAATGAGATATTTTATTAAATCTAGCTTGTTGACAATATTTCATTCCCACAGATGAGATATATATACATATATATATCATGCAATATGTATAGTTGTATCTATTTATGTGAATATGAGGCAGAGTAGTTACTATTCTCTTGGAATCTACAATATTTTTGATACTGTTACTTCCCCTGTATACTTTAATTATTACTTAGTCCCACAACACTCAATAATATATATTCATGCTTACAAGATATATTCAAATAACTTATTGTATTACCATCATTTTTATTCACGCAACAATTTGTTCATAGTTTATACTCAACAGATATTTATTGTTACTTGCAGATTCCAGTTACCTTTTAAGATCCTAGAAGGAAATAACAGGAAACCAAGTGTACAACCACAATCAAAAACAAAAAAACAAAAAAACTTCTTTTCCTTGTGGAACTTACATCAAACAGGAGAGACAGATAAAATTATCTATTTCCACTTCTGATGAGGTTTTCAGAGGAAAAGCATACTGTGTAAAAGAGTGAATATATAAAATAATAAATATAACCTGTATATCTCTTATAATTAAAAAAAAAATCAATCATGATTTGTTTTGCAAGAAATGTCATGTGATTTTGGGTAGTGGTCTAGTACACTACTAGAACACACTTTTTGTGTGTGTTTGGTGGTTTGGAGGTTATTGTCTCACATCTGTGAAAAATACTTAGAGATGTATTTTTAAATAAACCACATAATATCACAGCTTAGAAATGATAAAATAACCTTCCAATTTTTCACTCCTTTCAACAGAAATAGAAAGGCAAGTCCCAGTATGTTGATTCTAAACAGACCTGCAAGCATAAACCAAAGAGTATTTCTCGTTTTAGTAAAAATCAAGAAATCTTAAAGAAAAGCTTCTCATTGTTCATTGAGAAATTTGGTCATAGGGTCATCTCATGTTGTTAACAAATTAGACTTATGAAAAAGAATTTTATGTATTAACAGCACAATTCAATATAACACTAACAAGAAAGGAATATAAAGCCTTAACCTATAATCATTGCACAAATGAAACATTACCAAAATTTGCATGTGATAAAAATCTAGAATAACATTTTATTAGTTTTTTTTAAACATAATTACATTTGCTTGTAATCAGTTTAAACCAAATTACTCATAACAGTATGTTCACAAAAACAACTGACTTAAACTGATTCCTTGGAAACATATTCTGAAATAAAGTTAAGAGTAGACAGTTAGTGGGAGGTGCTCTTGGAAGATACATGCTAGGGAGGGGCGGGAAGGGCCTGTCTAGCTAATTCCAATTGGATTCCATGAAGTCATAGGGAAGTTCTGCAATTTTCTCAAGCTGAGGAAAATGGGCCAAACTTTTCCAAGCATTAGTTCCAGAAGGGAGCACAGTTTTGGACTAGTCAAATAAGGAAACTCAGTGGGAAAATGAGAGCTAATGATATTTCCAGCAGCTGGGAAATGGATGTTGATCTCGTAGAGGTGTCTTGGTGGAATACCACCATGAGGTATTTGCATAACTATGTACCATTACAAAATATAAAATCTAACTTAAAGAAGATTCTGTCACTTTAAGTGCAAATAAATTGTACATATTTCAAATATTTCCTTCCATCTTGAATTAAATTCCTCAGCTACTTGGATTTTTGCTATAGAACAATCTACCTGGAACCCTTTTCTATGAAACAGTCTTACCTACCCATAATAGCACAGCTCCAAAAAACTAGAATTAAGGAATATAACAGATGCTGAAATGATAAAATCTTGTATAACAAATAAAATTTTAAAGCAGTTGGAAAGTTCAGAAAGTACTTTTGTTAGTACTGTTTTATTTGGTACTCAAACAACATACTGAAGAACTCATTGTAATTTCCTTTTTGCTAATGAGGACACTGAGGCATAAATAGATGATATCATTTAACTGTGGTTAATGATAGAGGCTTGAATTGAGCAAGCCTTTTGAAGTCAGGTCAAGATGAGCAGCGATATTTCCTTTGGCAAGTGGTGCTGAGATAGGGGCAGGAACGTTTTAATCAATCTCTAGCTTATAAATATCTTGTTTCAACTTGTTGAATATAAATGCATATTTAATTAATACATATACATCTTATAGCACAAGTCATAAAATTCAAAGCTACTAATATTCTAAAAAATTATCAACTAGAAAATACTCAATTAAGTTCCACAGTTTTTGCATTCTTAAATAATGTCTCAGAGGCAATTTCCTAAGGCAGTAATGTGTAGTTAATAATAGGTTGATTATTTTCAAAGGCTTTAAATAGTCATCAAATACTGTAAATGTCTGTCATGTATCAATGACTATTTATAGACTCTGGACAAAGAGTGGAAAAAATGGGAATACCACCTTTCCCCCTCAAAGGGTCAGTATTCCAACAAGGAAAAATAAAAATAGGGGGGGAAAAGGGATGTAATGATTTGAAATGATAGAGTTTTGAATTAAAAAAAGGCAGAAAAATAGAGAAGTTTGGGGAAGACATTCATACTGGACCAAATTATGAGGATCTAGTATTCAAACTCTATGGTGATAGTGATCCAGGAAATACATTCCTTTTTATAAAATTGGTGGCGCAGGCAGTTCAGCGCCACACTGTGAAGCTGTCTGCAGCCTCTGCAGTGTGGGTTCGATCCCTGGCTGCCTGCGAGGATCCCACATGGTGCGCAGAACTCTCCTACCGCCTGCTGCTCCCTCAGCAGTGTATTTCGGCAGTCTACCTGTTCTGTTTCCCGCTCTGTCCCAGGGTAAATGAGTCTGTTCTTTTGTTTTTTCATTCTCATGGACATTTTACCAGCTGCTCCTCAATGCCCAGACACTGGAAGCCCAGCTCTGTTATGCAGAATCAATGGTTTGTGCACAACCCTCCTCCATGCCCCAGGATAATGTTTTGCATCTTAGGAATCCCTCCAAACTGAACTGCTACACCAGAAGGGAGGGTTTCTGCCTCGCCAGTGGTGTCTCTCTTTCCTATCCATCTTGGTGCTGTCTTTTTATCTTTTTCCGTAAGGGATCTCCTTGCCTAGATTTCAGGTCTTCTTCTTTGTACTTATGTCTTCTGTAGTTGGAGAGCTGTGCTTGTGAGAGGACTTGTGTTCAGGTTTTTTCCATTTTAAACTTGAATCTCACACACATTTCTTGATGAGGATGGGGTTGATTATCTAGAAAAGTCTCACAGAATGATTGAAGAATTTTTTAAAAAAAGATTTATTTATTTATGCACACAAAAACTGGGGTACAGGCCAGAGGTGTGGGGGTGAGAGGATTCACCAGAGACAGAGTGGGGAACAGGACAGGAAGATCGACCAAAATACGCTACTGAGGGGAGCAGTGGGTGAGTCAGGAGAGGTCTGCTGTGCCACGTGGGTAGTTCCCTGGCCGGGGACCAAACTCGCGCTGCAGTGGCTGCCGATAGACTCATAGGTTGTGTCTTAATCCCTTGCACCCTCAGGGAGGCCTGACTGGAGAATTTTAAATGATGGAGGAGTGCTAGAGTTTGGGCCAGATCAGTTTTGTGACCCATCATGAATTATCTTTTTATTCTCATTCCATCAGAAGCTACTGAATTTAAGCAGGGGAGTGACTTAACCTGAAACTCTTTAAACTGTTACTTGAATTGCTTCTTGGAGAATGGACTACGGAAATGCCAAACTTCTTTTATGTATAGTTTAGGTGAAAGTCAGTCTTTTGTCTAAGGTGTCTTTGATTAATATTTATTTTCTGATTGACTAATCAATTTAATAAAAACAGAATAAAAATGATAATATAAATTCTTCAACTTATAGGTTACATCATAACACAAATTAGAACTCTTCAGTTATGAATTTTAGATTCTTACACTGTCACTATTAAATGTAAACACACTGAAAGTTCTATAAGAGAATTTTCTCATTGTCAATATTTTATGTCCATAAAGTTAAATGGAAACTTTTGAGGTGTATTAATGCTAAATATTTAAACAGAAAAAAGAACATTTTGAAAAAATATTACATAATTATTTACTGATGATCATGGTAATAAATATCAAATTCACAAAAAATATCATTGACTAAGTGCAACACCACAACTTATGGCTAGAATGGAATATTTAAGTTAGTAGATAGTTGTTACTATTTTCTTTTACAACATTCATTTATAAATACATCCATTCATCACAAGATGATTCCACATGAATTTATCTGTGTTTTTAAATACACATCTTGTGCACTGAGAATAAGTTCTATGAAAGCAAAATGCAAGTGTATTCACTTAGTGTATAGTACTCAGAAAACAATACACACTCATATTAAATAATTTATTATTTAATAAATAATGAAATAAATGGAGAGTGTCACCAAATAAGTAAACCTAAAAAAATAATCAAGGGGAATTCTAGAACCTAAAATCAAATAAATGAAATTTAAAATAAAATAGATCAAGTTGTTAAAAACTCTATTGTTACAACTCTATTGTTAATAAATGAATGAATAAATGAATTAAATTTGGTGAATAAAATAGCACACAGAGCAAAATAATAATAGGAATTTCACTTTTATCAATTAACCTTAAAATAAGGCATCGTTTCATGAATAATTTTTGTATGCTAGAGTTTGAACCTAGTGTGGAGTGCATATGAAAGTAATTTCACACTCAGAAAAATTGCTGTAACTATGCTGTTTTAAACATTTAACTGAGAATTTGCCATATAACAAATCCTTCTCGGGAAATTTACAGTGCAATTTGGCCATAGCATTGATTTTTTTTTAATCTACACTTCCCAAGTTGTATAACTAAATGAGATGTATTTATCAACCCAACACATTCCCACTATGACATTTACCCTTGGTTTCTTGTTCATTTGCATTATTTTGTTAAATATTTTTTCTTGAAGCCGATTTTATTTAGGTTAAAATCTTTTTTAAACTTAAATATAAACACCATTCACTAGCACTGTTAATCACCACAACAATTAAGTACAAAGATTTATATCTATTTTATTAAAAACAAATAACGTTGACATTTTAGTCATTTTATGCAAGTTTGCGTTCTCCATCAGACTCTTTGGAATTTCAGGTAAATTTACACTCTTTTGGCAATTTCAAGATAGAGTTTCTTATTACTGTCTTTTATTTATGCATATAAGAACTGGGGTCTAGGGCCTCCCTGGTGGCGCAGGCGGTTGAGAGCCACACTGTGAAGCTGTTCGCAGCCTTTGCAGTGGCCAGAAACCCACATGGTGAAGCAGACCTCTCCTGCCACGGCCACTGCTCCCCTCAGCAGTGTATTTCATCAGTCTGCCTGTTTTGCTCCCCACTCTGTCTCTGGAGAATCCTTTCACCCTCCTGCGCATCTGGCCTGTACCCCGGTTCCTATATTAAAAAATAAATAAATCTTTAAAAAAAAAAAAAAGAACTGGAGTCTAGGCCAGATGTGAGGTGGTTGAGAGGATTCACCAGAGACAGAATGGGGAGTAGAACAGGCGGAGCTATTGAAATACACTGCTGAGGGGAGGATTAGGCGAGACAGGAGAGGGCTTCTGTGCTGCTTAGTTCAGCTCCCTGGTCGGGGATCCAACTCATGCCACAGTGGCTGGTGATAGCTAGTTAACACTGAGATTTTAACTCCTTTGCCACCAGGGAGGCCCAGTTTACATATGAATTTCATTTATTTGATTTTCAGTTCTAGAATTCCCGTTGATTATTTTTTATGTTTACTTATTTGGTGAAACTCTCCATTTATTTAATTATTTACTAATTCTTACCTCTGGTTTTAAAGATATGAATCATTATTTTATATCCTTTCAGATTATCCCAATTCTTTATCTCTTTTATTTATCTTGGCCTTTGTTTATTTGGTCTCTTTGATCATTTTTGTTGAATGTTACAATGTTTCAGTGAACGGCAATATTTTGTTTAATAAGTAAAAATATTTTGTTTTCTATTCAAAGAGGAGTCATCTTTTTCTCTGTGTGGCAGCTAAATGTGGAAATTATCAGACTAATTGAAAAGCATTTTGCTGACTCAAAACTATAATAGATTGCAGTTTTGGTATAGTTCTATCTACTTTGGTTTGTTCCAACTTCAGGCATAACTTTCCAGAGAATTCAGATGTGTTCAATTTATTGTCTCAACAAAGCCCCTCTACAAGCATGAATTTAACTTTTTCTAAAGCAGCATTATAACTTTATACAGACTTCATTGTGTATCATTTTAAAAAATTAGTATCTGTCTATAGTACATTAAATTCACTACTAAGAGTCCAATTATCTCCTTCATCCTTTAATTTGCTTATTTCTCAGATTTTGAAAATGCCAGATAACTTCATTTTCGCTTGGATTTTGAATCAACCATTCTGCATAGATTCAGAATTTGGGCTACTGTTTTTGATGAGGAATCAAGCTACTAACTTGAAATCCTTCAGCATACTGAAGTGCTGAAAACTTTCCTATTGTTTCTGTCCCCCTCAGCAGAAGTCTTCAACCTGGATCCACATTTTCTTGCTTACAGGGAAAACCACTGTAGATTCAACCTCTAGTTGATCAAACTCTAGTTGATTCCACAGTTCATCCCAAAACAGAATGATTAAAGTGCTTTTTAATTTGAGAGTATATGAGTTTGATTCCCACAATTTTGCAATTCAAGATTTGGAATGGTAAAGACCAACATTTAAACATTAAAGACACAAATATTTTTCTCCAAATATTAATTACTAAAAATAATTACTGATTAAAAATATAGCTATTTTTAAATTGTTTGATATAAATATATAAATATCAGTAGTCATAATAATTAAAATTATTTCTTGGTTTTTATTAGCATGGAAGAGATGAGAGGATGATAACAAACTACCAAACAATCATCAAAACTCAGGTACAGAAAATTGGAATTGTTTTGAATAAAGCATGCTTTCAGTTTTGACTTAAACCTGAATCCAGAATTTACGCCTCCTATTAAAAAAAAAAGCATAACTGCCAGTATCACAAGAAAAGGCAATATAAAGAGAACAAAAATAAAGTTTTCTCTGAGATTGATGTTTCAAATTCCACTATGGTTTTGGAGAAAAAAGTCTCTAAATAATGAAGTTGTGTACCTGGCAATTAAGGCAGAGGCTTTACTCGCCATTCTGGCTGGACTGATGGAGAAGAGAGAAGGTATGGCTGTGTTTCACTGTACCGGGTTTTCACTCACTCATCTCCTGAAGATTGTGATCATTCAGTTTCCTCCACCATTAGTAGTGTTTTTAATCTTTGGAAGGTGGTATTTCCTCCTCTTGATTCTGATCAGTTCCTAGACTTGGATGTTGGGAGTTTGTGACAGGCAGGAAGAAAAGAGGACTAGATGAGAAATATTGCACTTGCTTTGGTAGTGAAAAATATTGACTTACAAATTTAAAGCTAAAAATTCTCAGTTTATTTTAAATGGCAGATGATATATTTATATAGTATTTTATTAGTTGACTTAAGGAACTGAGATACCAAATGGAATTTACATCAGGTAGTTTTAAATAGCAATTTATCTATTACATTAGAAATAAAATTCCATCCATAAATATAATATAAATTAATTTACTAATACATATATTAGTATTTAGAAATACTAATAGTAAATATATTAGTATTTACTAGTATATTTATTTATATATATTTACTAGTAAATTAAAACATACCTGTAATTTTGCAAGTATTTATACTACTTGACTAGATATGAAAACGCTAAAGTCTGTCTAGCTAACTTTGAAGGTTGTTTCTAAAATATTATGATTTAAGATTGCATTGAAGAGATTGACTTTTTGTCTCAGTAAAAATGAATGAATATTGATTTGCTTTAGAAATAAGTGGAAGAGGTATTATTTTTAAGATTAAAACTATGAATATTATTTTCTTTTGGTAAAAATCATATAACATCAAATTTACCTTCAATCTATTCTTAATTGTATAAGGTACAGCAGATCCTAGAAATTTCTCATTTTTTATTACTGAAACTTCATATCCATTGAACAATGATTCTTCATTTCCCCTCCCCTCAGTCTTCAGTTTCTGGCAACTACAATATCATTTTCTGTTTGAGAGTTTGGTTGTTTCAGATACCCATGTTAGTGAAATCATGAAATCATGTTGCATTTGTCCTTCTGTGATTAGCTTATTTTACTTAACATAATGTATTCAAGGTTCATTCACCCCATAGCCTATGAGAGGATTTCCTTGTTTTCTAATCATTAAATAAAAATATTCCTTTGTGTGTATCTGTGTATACACAGTACATTTCATCAGTCAATGAACATTTAGGCTGTTTCTACCTTTTGGCTATTTTGAAAAATGCTCAATGATAAAAGGAGTGCAAAGATGCTCAACACCATTAGTCATGAGATAAATACAAATCAAAGCAACACTGATATATATCATCACACCTATTAGGATGACCATTACAGATAAAAATAAACAAGCAGAAAAAAACAGTGTTAGCAAGGATGGAGAGAAGTTGGAAACATGATCACTGTTTGGGAGAACATAAAACAGAACAGTCACATCGAGAATACTGTGGGGTGGGGGGGTTCACAAGAATTAAAAATGAAACTACCATATGCTTTAGAAACCCCATTTATGTTTTTTTAGAAAAGAATTGAAATTAGGATCATAAAAAGATAGCTGTACTCCCATATTCATTGTCCAATGCAATGAATTTGATTATTTAAAAATTAGGTTTTAGAAAACAGGAGCCATATTTTCTAAAATTGATAGCACAGAATATTGAAGACAATAAAGAATGTAGTTGGGCAGATGACCAAACTGATATCATTTTATATCATACCACAATGAATAATGGATTAATGAAATCACAATGAATAATAGATTAATGTTAGTTTACTACTTTTTTTTTTCTTTATGGAGGCAACATCGGCTTACAATGCCTCATGTTATTTAGAGTATAGGGTCACACCCTTCAGGCATATATCACCACACCGCACCATCATGCCATCCTCCACCATAGTCCATCGGGATCCCTGCCTTCCCCACTCTGCTCTCTCCTACCACTCTCTTCTCTGGTAATCTCAAGTCTACATTCAGATTTCTAGGGTTTGATATTGTTTTGTTTTTCTCTGATTCTTTGTTTTGTTTCTCTATATTCCACATGTAAGTGACTCAAATTGAAATAACTCGAAGTGACAATGCAAACATACGTTTATTGGCTCATTAGATAGGTGAAAGAGATACAATGGTGAAAACTGCCACCAAAGTCTTAATTTCATAGCCAAACATATTTGCAAGAAACATTAAACAAAGGGGATTATTTTATACAAAGAAGCAATAATGCAGTTAAAAAAAAACAGTCTGTGGCCTCCCCAGTGGCGCAGCAGTTGAGTGCTGGGCTGCAAAGCTGCCTGTGACCTGTGCAGCGCCGGTTCGTTCCCAGCCGGCCGGTGAGGGTCCCACATGGTGCGCAGACCTCTCCTGCCATACCCGCTGCTCCCCTCAGCAGTGTATTTCATCAGTCTGCCTGTTCTGTTCCCCGCTCTGTCTCTGGTGAATCCTCTCACCCTCCCACACTTCTGACTGTACCCAGTGCTTGTATAAATAAATAAATAAATCTTTAAAAAAAAAAAGTCTGACATTATCTTAAATATAACACATGCCCTTAATAAAAACATGTTTGACTTTTTAGGAAGCAAGTGCTTTTATTTTTGAAACAGCAATATGATAGAGAACTGAGACTTTAAAATTTGAAAAAAAATCAAGATTTAGACATCAGATACTATTTTATTTGGAAGCTAAAAAGGAAGAATTATGCTTTATTATTATTTTTTTTACTTTTCTTTGCAAGGGAAAGAAAAGGGAAAGAAATAAAAATAATTGTATAAAATTAAGGTCAATAACATAAAAATGCCACTCTTGACATTTCTTTCTATTTCTAAACATGTATGATTTGTTCTGAACTTGGGTAATATTAACAGAATCTGAGATGGAAAAAATATTTTGTCTTTCCCTCCATACCCATAAGAACTCATTCATTCTTTCATTAAATAATAGTTGCTAGACATGGTGAGAATGGCTTGTATATTACCTATATTATGAGATATTTGAGTGCCATGGAAGAAACTGGGAGGTGTGTGAATGCAGTTTTGGGAGACAACAAGAAAGATTTTTTAGAGAAGGTTATGTAATGGAGAAACAATTGCTAAATTCCAATTCAGAAACTTTGGGGGAAAATAACACTCATTTGCTTTTTCCAAAAGCAAAACTTCTTTAAAACATACTCATATTTTCATCTACATTTCCCTTTCTTTCTAACAGTAAGATGAGTTTATTCTGTTTAAAACTCAGCTGGTCTTTCTTTGCAGCTCTCATTTCTCCCAAGACTTGGTACTATTAATTATCACTTCTTTCTTGATAGTTAAAATCTCATTTT
Source organism: Talpa occidentalis (assembly GCF_014898055.3). NCBI lineage: Eukaryota > Metazoa > Chordata > Mammalia > Eulipotyphla > Talpidae > Talpa > Talpa occidentalis. Next base: position 47,347,236 of record NW_026555331.1, on the reverse strand, counting down.
TTTGCTAACTTTTTATCCTTCAAACTAAACTATTTTCAATTATTTTCATGCTTTAGCACTGTCTCTTTCCTACTCATGATTGAACTTAAGGCTGTAGCCTGCTCTAGATGGCTTGCTCAGTCTCTACTGAAAGACCCTTTAAGGTCAATAGTGATCACCTCAATGCTAAATCCAACAGCTCATTTGCTATCCAGAACCTACTTGAATATTTACTGTCCACAAAATTTGACAATGAGGACATGCCCTTGTTGAAAAAGAGCTTTTCCTTTAATATTAATTTGTAACAGTCTCTTTCAAATATTTAATCATATAGACACTTCTTCCTAATTTCTTTTTTTTGAAAACTGTGTGACCTTATGTTTCTTTCACTTTCTTCATGTTTCCTCATTGTACTCACCACTTTAAAGTGGTTAAGTCTTGGGCTTCCCTGGTGGCACAGCGGTTGAGCATTGGGTTGCGAAGCTGCCTGCGGCCTCTGTGGCGCTGGTTCAATCCCCGGCTGCTCCCCTGCCACCAGAGGAGGGTCCCACATGGCGCACAGACCTCTCTTGCCGCCTGCTGCTCCCCTCAGCAGTGTACTTTGGTCCTTCTGCCTGCTCTGCTCCTCGCTCTGGCTCTGGTGAATTCTCTCACCCTTCCGCACTTCTGACTATACCCAGTGCATGTATAAACAAACAAACAAACAAATAAATAAAACATGCCTCTATAAAAAAATAAAAAAATAAAAAAAATAAAGTGGTTAAGTCTTGGTGCCAGACATTTGTGCTTGAATTCATGTATAATTTTGAGCAACTTGTTTTTTGAGTTTTAATGTACTCAAGTGTTAGATGAAGAAATTAATTGTGCTGACTTCTTAGGTTTTAGTGAAGATAAAATAGATAAAACTAGGGCCTTCCTGGCTTGTGCAAGGGGTTAAGACACAGCCTGTGAAGCTGTTCACAGCCTGTGAAGCGCGAGTTCAATACCTGGCCGGCCAGGGAGTAACCCACATGTCCCAGCAGACCTCTCCTGACTTGCCCACTGCTCCCCTCAGCAGTAGACTTCCGTCAATCTGCCTGTTCTGTTCCCCACTCTTTCTCTGGTGAATTCTCTCACCCTCCACACCTCTGGCCTGCACCCCAGCTCTTGTATGCATAAATAAATAAATCTTAAAAAAAAAAAAAAAGATAAAACTATACAAAGTTATTGGGCCTCCCTGGTGGTGCAGGGGTTAAAGTCACAGCACTAGCAAGCTATCACCAGCTACTTCAGACCAAGTTAGATCCCAGGCCAGGGAGCTACTCACATGGGACAGCAGACCTCTCCTGATTCACCCACTGCTCCCCTCAGCAGTATATTTCAGTAGATCCACCTGTTCTGCTCCCCACTCTATCTCTGGTGAATCCTCCCAGCCCTCCTATACCTCTGGCCTACACCCCAGTTCAAGTATACATAAATAAATAAATCTTTAAAAAATATACAAAGTTATTGATATAGTGCCTAGAAATCATAAATAATAGATGAGAGATATTATTATAATCATTATTGTTAATAATAATGCATTCGGGCCTCCCCGGTGGAGCAGCGGTTCAGCACTGGGTTGCGAAGCTGCCGCAGCCTCTGCAGTGCCGGTTCGATCCCCGGATGCTTCCCGGCCACTAAAGGAGGGTCCCACATGGCGCGCAGACCTCTCCTGCCACCCGCTTCTCCCTCAGCAGTATACTTCGGTCTTTCTGTCTGCTCTGCTCCCCCTCTGTCTCGGTGAATTCTCTCACCCTCTCGCTCTTCTGACTGTACCCAGTGCTTGTATAAATAAATAACTAAATCTTTAAAAAAAATAATAATGCATTCTAGGTAAATGTACTGATTACTGCTGAATCCAAGCTTTAGATCGGCACTAGGCAATATACTTCTCCATGATAATGCAAACTGTTGTACAAATCTGCTGTCCAATAGAGCAGCCAATAAAAACATAAGAATTTTGAAGTGCTGGAAATGTGGCTATTATGAAGGAGCTGAATTTTAAATTTACTTAATTTTTATTAATGCAAATTTAAATAACTTCATGAATCAGGCACTACAAATCTAGACCTTTGTTTTTAACTTCTTGTAATACCTTAACTTTGCAAAGTTGAAACATATCTAACAATCATCTCTCCCTTCTACAAGCCATGAAGCATGTTACATTTTTAAATTCCCTATTTCATTTAATGGCATCACCATTCACCAAGGCAACAATGTTCAAACTATGTGATGTATTAGGATTCATTCTGAAAGGAAAAGAGCATGAACTTTGAATCAAACACACCTGGCTTAAAATAGAGTGTCTCCATTTCCTTGCCATTTGACCTTAGGCAAATTAAGTAACCTGCAAGAGTCTCATTTTTTTTTCATTTGTAAAATAGAAATAAATATGTGTATCACACAAGACTATTACCAAGATTAAATAGCATAGCATATGTAAAACACCTGGCATATTGGCTGGGCATACACAGTGTATATATTTCATAACTATACATTACATCTATTTTTTGCCTCCCATTTCAAATGGTTTAGCAGATCCTATTGATCTGATGAAATATTTTATGAGTCTTCCCTCCTTTCTATTCTCATTGAATATGTTCTCAGTAATCTCCTCATCAGTAGTATAGCCTCTTAATCAATACCTCTTCTTACAGTTTTCTTTTGTTAATCTCTGTTATTCAATCTGTCCTCTTTCTACAAAATAACTTTCCAAAACATATATACCTGAATGTGTTATTCACTATATATTACTTTTTAATTTTTGTACATAACTAATTTTGTATTACATAGTTCTAACTTTTTTTTTTTCAAAGATTTATTTATTTATTTATAAAAGCACTAGGTACAGTCAGAAGTGTGGGAGGGTGAGGGAATTCACCAGAGTCAGAGCAGGGAGCAGAGCAGGCAGAAGGACTGAAGTACACTGCTGAGGGGAGCAGCAGGTGACAGGAGAGGTCTGCGCGCCATGTGGGACCCTCCTCCGGTGGCCGGGGAGCAGCCGGGGATCGAACCGGCGCTGCAGAGGCTGTGGGCAGCTTCGCAACCCAGCGCTCAACCGCTGCGCCACTGGGGAGGCCCTACATAGTTCTAACTTTTAAAAGTGCTCCCACAAGAGTATTTACGTATATGTAGCCCTCTGCAACTCTTAAACTTGCATCCTAGTAGTCCACAATTATGTTTACAGGTACATATTTTTATATTTATAGCACACTTCAAAGACATGGGACTAAACATATATTTTTCTGTTAATAAACATTTAGCATCTTTGAACATTCTAGTATATTTTTCTTTATGAGCGCATGGATATTTTTTCTAGAACATTCACCTATGGTATGCAATAAGGTGGGTGACTACTAAGAATAAAGCTCACTGAAATTTATATATATATACACCTTTGTAACCTTCACCCAAATCAGGTATGGTATAATTTCTATATTCCAGAAGGCTGCTAGTAGCTCTCATTCCCCTGGAGCAAAATTCTGAATCCTGTTACTATTGACTCATGTTCTAGAACTTCATGCATATCATTGTACACATTTGTGTCTAGCACTTTTCCCTAAATCTTATGCTTCATCTTACTCACTCCCCACTGTTTCTTGAGCATTATAAGAACATAACAGTATAATTCCTATATTCTTAGCGGAATATACCCCAATTAATTTGTACATTGTATTCCTGATGTGTATTTAAATTATTTTCTTTTTTTTCCTAAAAAGATTAAAACTTCTTATGAAAGAGATATATGCATTCTCCATACTATTTTTTTAATGTGGATTACCAATTTACATTCTCACCAGAAATTCATGAGCACTTCAGCTACTCTTCAGCCTCAATAGTTCTTGAGTTTTCGGTTGTTATTTTGGTAGGTTTTTTTTTTTTTTTTAAGATTTATTTATTTATACAAGCACTGGGTACAGTCAGAAGCATGGGAGGGTGAGAGGATTCTCCAGAGTCAGAGCGGGGAACAGCACAGGCAGACTGACGAAATACACTGCTGAGGGGAGCAGCGGGCGGCAGGAGAGGTCTGCGCGCCAATTGGGACCCTCGACCAGCGGCGGGGGATAGAACGGGTGCTGCAGAGGCTGTGGGCAGCTTAGTAACCCAGTGCTCAACTGCTGCACCACCAGGGGAGGCCCTTATTTTGGTAGGTTTTTATAATGTTATCTATCCCATTATGACAGTGCCTATATTTCATTGATAATTAAAGTTTTAAAGCATGTTTTCATGTGATTATTAATGCTTGGACATCTTCTTTTGTAAAATGCCTTCTTAAAATTTTTGCCTATTGTTTTATGATTTGGAGCATTTATTATTTTTGATTTGTAAGACCCCTTTGAACACTGTGGAGTGAATCACTAAGATAAATGTGTTACAAATATCTTAACTAAATATGTTACTTGATTTTCCCTTTTAATGTGTATTTGCCAAAAATAATTTCTAAATTTTACAAAGTATGTATTTTAACATTTATTTTATTGATACTATGCTATAGTGTACATATTAATACTAACTCTGATGTTAGTATTACTAACTGAAAATATTCTCTGATGTTTCCGTCTTTAAATTTTATTGTTTTTGATTTTACAATTATTTCTGTGACCCATCTGGAATTAATATTTGTGTATGGTTTGTGTTTCAGGGTTCAGTTTCTTTTTTTTTTCCATATGGACATTCAACTGGTGAAATACCACTTATTGAAAAGACTATCAATCCCCACACTAAATGTAGAGGTGGCCTTATCATAAATCAGGCTACTAGACATGTGCAGGTTTATTTTTGAAATCTGTAAAAATATTTCTTTATCTTTGTATTGATATCATGTGGCATAAATTGCTGTCTTATAAAAATAAACTTTATAACTGGTAAATCCTTGTTTTGTTCTTTTTAACATTATTTTTCATATTCTTGTAAGATTGCATTACCATTCTCATTCATTATTTTTAATGTAAATAATATGAACATTAAACCAAACTTGTCACATATCATTAAATTCAATTTACCTATATAATATTCAGATATTTGTGTGTGTGTGTGTCTGTGTGTGTCTGTGTGTGACTGCCAAATCTTCTTAATCTGTTTATCTACTCCTGGGCACCTAGGTTGTTTCCATAAATTAACAATTGTAAATAGTGCTGCAATGAATATAGGCATGCATGTATCCCTCCTAATTAGTGGTTTTATATTCTTCAAGTAGATTCCTAGGAGAAGAATTGATGGATCATATGGTACATGTATTTTTAATGTCTTAAGAAACTGCCAATACCATTTTCCAAAGGGGCTGAACCAACATACATTCCCACCAATAGCGTACAAGGGTTCTTTTCCTCCACATACTCATCAGCACTTATTATTTCTGGACTTTTGATAAGAACATTTATCACAGGTGTGAGGTAGTACCTCACTGTTGTTTTGATTTGCATTTCCCTGATGATATGGGATGGTGAGCATTTTTTAATATACCTGTTAGTCATCTCAAGATCTTTGGAGAAGTGTCCACTTAGCGCTTCTTGTTTTTGGTATTGGATTCTTTGTTTTCTTTTTATTGAATTGTATGAATTCCTTGTAAACCTTGGATATCAGTCCCTTTTCAGATACATTAGATACATTATGTGCAAATATTTTCTCCCTATCAATATGATAGTATACTATCTCACTGATAGTAATATCAATTTGATTTCAAATGTAAAATAAATACTAGGTATTGAAGTACATTTTATATAATAATTTACTAAAATTTTGTTAAGAGTTTTTGTATTACTACCTGCAGACAAGGGTAGACCCTCTGTAGTGTTCTTTACTGTAATAGCTTTGGATTTTTAATCAGGGCAATACGAAACTCATTAAATAAAATAGAAAGTATTTCATCCTTTTCAACTTCTCTGGAAGATTTTTTGAAAAATTGGTATAATTTCATGTTTACTGAGTTTTCTTAGGTACATAAACCAAAATTTAATTTTCTTTTATTTTTGTTTGACAAAGGTTTCAACAATTATTTTAATTTAGTAGATAAAAGTTTTTATAAATTATCTGTTTCTCCCTTAGTGAACTAAGCAATTTGTGCCTATGAATTTCTCTTTTATCCAAGTCTTCCAACTTATTGACACACTTTCTTTTATAGTATTTCTTTATTTTCCTTGTAATATCTGTATATTTTGCATAGACCTCACTTTTGTCATTCATGATATTCATAATTTATGTCTTTTCTTTTTTTCTTTTTGGTCAAATTAAAGGTTTATTATTTATATTGCTCTTAAAGAACTATATTTTGATTTTTTTTGTTTTTTTATTTCTTGATTAGCTTTCTATTTCATTGATATCTTTTTCAACTTCATTAGTTCCTATCTCCTTATTACTTGTGGCTACATTTGCTCTTGTTTTTCTAGTTGTTAGACGGAAGTTAAGGTATTAGATTTAATATAGAAATTTCTACTTATTGAAAATAGTGATTTAACATAGACATTTAGTGTAATTTACATCTGTAACATTTTAGTTTTCATATGTGTAGACATGATTATTTTTTAATACCGCATATGTCTCTACTTAACTTTCTGACCAGTTGAGAGGCAGTAATGTAAACTCAGTGGCCTGGTTAGCTAAGTCTATTGCTGTGTCAGTTCTGTTTCAGTCTCAATATATTGACTTTTCTCTTCACTATGAGTTTCTTTTTCTGCTCTGTATATTCTTTTGTATCACATGTTGTGCTCACCTCGATGTAGTTTTCTTTTCTCTTGAATCTTAGTTTTTTAAATCCTAATTGCCACTATAGATCTCCAATACCATCAACTATATATTTTTTGTTTTTATCTAAGTTTGTAATTTTTTTTTTTTACTGGGAGATTGGTAGAAAACATGTAGGTTGTTATTGTTAGTAGTGAGATCTATCATTTTTAAAAATTTAATAAGAAAATAAAATAAGCTTGTAAATTAATGTTTTTACTAGTTGCAAACAATTTTAACTAGTACTACTTGCTAGTTTTTGCTTAATAGGATCAGAGGTTTATAAAAAGTTGTCCTTTGCCTTTTAGTATGCTGGTGTTCTCTCGAAGATCCCTATTCTATTGAAACAAAGTAATACATTTATTCTGCCACAGGGCTTCAGTTGAAAACTTTATTCAAAAACCTATCAACTCCTGGGTGGCAGAGACTTGTTCACCTTTGATTCCAAATGACTTAGTCCAGTGTCTTGAATTCTATATTTGAGATGAAGTATTATTTTGAATTAAAATACTTATTTCGGAATAATATTGAAATATTTCAAAAGCACTTCATATATTCTCATTATAGTGCTAAATAATTTATATTATCATATTTACACTGTATACATCACAGGCACTGTGAAGGTTTAATCCCCATTTTACAGACAAGAAATTTGACTTTTAATTATTCACCCGAGGTCACAAAATCTTGTAAATGATAGAGCTAGCACTATTTCCAGGTAGGAAATAGTGTTATACTATGTTATACTCTATCTAAAAGACACACACACACACACACACACACACACGGTGTTATACTCTTTCTAAAAGACAACTATTTGCCCTGTTCATTTAAAATCAAATCACAATTATATAATTATTTTTAAAAATATCTTAGGAATTACATTAGAAAATTGCATGAGCGTGTTTCTGACGATTTTATTTTATTAGCAATTTTTATTAACAATGTATTTTAGAGTTAGAAGTTGCTTTTAGGTCAACCTGGATCCTTGCCTTAATATCACACTTCCTATTCTCTTCCCAGTAGCAGCAAGCAAGTTGTAGCTTGTATACCCCTATTACTTACACATCTCTTATGCTGTCTGAGTATCTTCCTGGTTTCAAGTATACACCTCACTCCCTTTTACCCTCACTGTGCCTTCTTGCTTTTTGTTCCATTTCCTTACTCTGATAGTCTCAGCCATAAACTTTCACCACCCACTGCTTACCTTGACCACAAGCTACTATCCTGTCTAACACAGTATTTGACTACCATGAGTGTCTCCAAAAATTATACTGATTACTTTCCCAAAGGAGCAAATCGATCCCCAAATTCTTTTTTTAATATTTAATTTAATTTTATTTATTTTTACATCATTTTTCATTTTTGCACAACGTATACATTTTCATCTTGGCTATATTCCCCATACAATTCCCACCCTCCTTATTTTGACCCAAATCCCTCCTCCTCCTCCCATCCCCAGTGTGTCTCTGGTTTATAGTTGCTTGTTGATTTTGATTTTTACTTTATTATAATTATTCGTTTTCCTGGTCCCTTATTTAGGTCTTCTAAATTCCTGCTAAATTGTTCACCCTTTCTCTGACCTGAAGGCAAGGTTGGGATTGTACAGCTCCTTCATTGCAGACTAGAGACTATAACTCAGGAGAGGCAAGTGACCTGGCATGTGAGGGGGCTTACTCAGATAGTGGTAGTACAGAATCAGAGTGCATATTCCCTGAATCAGCTTAAATAGAATGATAATGCCATGAAGTATACTGTGCATTCCAGAAAAGGATCGCTTATTTTTCTATGAAACAAAGCCGATAGCAAAGTAAAGATAGGAAGCTATGCCATGTTTCTAAAATGCAAAGATGACCGTTTTCAAGATTTTTATATTTTTTGGAGTTTACTTTTTGGTATATATACACTTACAGCACTTTTTTTCCCTTGAAAAAATATATTTAACAGTATGTCTTAGAATCCAAGAAGTTAGTGTTTATTGATTTGTCTCTGAATTTACCTTGGTGTAGATAACATAAACTTTAGATTCACTATTCAATTCATATTTTGGTAAATGAGCAAACCATTTTATGAGAAGACAATGCTTATGACAAAATAAAAATGAGTTCAGCAAAGTAAAAATCAATATTTTCCCCCCATACTAAACATCTTTGTTATTAAAACGCTTATTTACAGTAACACTACATATTAACTCTGTTAACAGTTTTTCTACTTGAACGAATATAATTATGTAATAATTCAGCAGATGTAATAGTGGCATTTTGAGTAAAAATATATTTCATTGTAACAATTCAAACAATTTTGTACCCATTTCTATGTTCTTGGGCAAAGTGCTATGATCTTTTTATCTGCCCATACCATTGAAAGAAAAGTAAAATATTTTTTAAATGGGTAGAAATTACTAATAATATTTTTACATTAAAGGAAAAAATCAAAGACTTTTTCTTCGTATTTTGAAAGAGAAAATTTAGCTCTCATGATCACTAGATCAGTAACATATGATATGAAGAACTTATTTCACCTCAGTGTCCATACAAAGATCCTTGTTTCAGGATTTTGTCACTTGCACAGAAAGAATTCCTTCTCAGGCTATGAGAATTATATGTAAAGCTTAATTTTGCAACTATATAAATCCATTATTTAGTTGTAGGCACTTAATCATGGGCCTCATGGCTTAGTTTGAAATCAAGTGATTTTTATCTGCTTTGTTTTTATATTTGGTGTGATATTGACAATAGAAAATGGGAAATCAGATCAAGATGTTGTCAAAAAAGATTCCTTGTTTCACTCCCAGGAGAATAAAAGGAAAGTTAACCAGATAGGTGCTGCATCCATAGGGTCTATGACTTAGGGTAAAACTGGAAGACCTCTTAGAAACTGGAGATCAGCATGGACTTACTAGAAGGGTCACTGAGGTGGTTTGGGCTTCATTAAACAAAAAAGTGGATTGAAAGAAAAACTGGCAGGGAGGCTGAAGCACAAGCCATGGTGCTGATATTCCACCTGCTTGCACCCCTGGGGAGCAGAGAGCTGAGCAGTATTGAGGCATGTGCCTTTGAGGAGAAATAGCTGTAGAGGAGTTGGGGTCCTCCCAGTGGGTTGGGTCCCCAGTGAAAAGCACCAGGACAGTGTTCTGGGCTGCATTAAATCCCTAACACTGCTCAGGATTTGCACTGACCCCATGATGTGAGGTTAGTATATGACAGTTAATATATGACAAATGAGCCAAAAGTATACATTAGAGAAAGGAAAGTCTCTTAAAAAAATGATGTGAGAAAACTGGACAGGTAAGTCAAAAGAAGAAATAAAAAACTAAACTACTATCTCACAAATACACATAAATTAACTCAAAATTGATTAAAAACTTGGATGTAAAACTTGAAACTGTAAATTACATCATAGAGGACATAGATAAGATACTCCATGAAACTGGCTTTGGTAATCTTTGTGGATTTGTCTTTTTTTTTTTTTTTTAAGATTTATTTATTTATTTATACAAGCACTGGGTACAGTCAGAAGCGCAGGAGGGTGAGAGAATTCACCAGAGCCAGAGGGGAGAGCAGAGCAGGCAGACTGACGAAGTACACTGCTGAGGGGAGCAGCGGGCGACAGGAGAGGTCTGAGCACCATATCGGACCCTCGCCCGGCAGCCGGGGATCAAACCGGAGCTGCAGAAGCTGCAGGCAGCTTCGCAGCCCAGCACTCAACTGCTGTGCCACCAGAGGAGGCCCGTGGATTTGTCTTTAATGGCAAGAAGTTACAAAAAAGAATATAACTAACTGTGACTAGATCAAACTAAAAAGCTTCTACACAGCCAAAGAAACTATTATTAAAACAAAAAATTATTGTTAAAAAAACTATTATTAAAACAAAAAAACTATTATTAAAACAAAAAAACATACTGAATATGAAAATATATGTGTATACCATATATCGCACAAGGAACTGATATCCAAGATCTACAAAGAACTCATACAAGTTCAACAAAAAGAAAATACAACCAAAACCAAATCCAAGATCTAAATAGACACTTGTCCAAAGGAGACATACAGCTGGTTAACAGGCACATGAAACAATGTCCATTATTATTTATCATCAAGGAGATGCAAATCAAAACCCAAATAAGATACTATCTGACACCATTAGCAATACCTCATATCAGAAAGATCAGAAACATCAAGTTTTGGCTCACATGTGGAGAGAAAGTAATCTTCATTCACTGTTGGTGGGAATGGAGACTAGTCCAGTCCCTATGGAAAATACTATGGTGGTTTCTTCTATCTGTAGAAATATAGTTCAAATATACACTTAGCTCAGTGAAAGACATTTTGAAAAATAGTAAATAGGTGTAATTCTCTTTGTTCCTCCAGAGATATTCATTCTAGTCTAGTCTAGTCCTATTTTATTTCTATATTTCTGAACATTTTGTGACTACCCCATGACTTTCATGCCATTGAAGAGACTTTTTATGTTCAAATTAAATCACTGTTAATGGTTATTATGTACACAAAAATAAAAGGTATAACACTGCTATCCTGGGAAAATAACAGCTAATATTTACCTCTTTAATAGTGATTACTTATGATATAAGTAGCCATGATTCCACCACATCTTACCTGAAGCCATGTGTTTATGTGAAAGTTACCTGTGTATAATTTCTGACAGTTCTAACTAATTAGGCTAGCATTGTCTTTAAGCTCCTAGTTTCCCATTAAAGTGATTTGCTTTTTGACATTTTATGAATATTTTATTCCATCTGAACTTTTAAAGTCTTTCTAATAACAAAATATAACCAAAAAGTGACAGGACTATACATATATGGGAAGAAAAGTGCCAGACAAAAAAAGTATATGGGGAGTGTGTAATGTAAATGAAAATACACAGCACAAAACTGTCCTTTTATATTGTTATAGAGACCAGTTCAGTGAAGACTTGCAAGGGAAATAATTTTCAGTTTGAGAAAGCAGAAATATTTTTCTCTGTCAATTTAATACACTACTTAGAAAGAAAAGCTTTGTGTTTTTACTGTTATTTATACTTGAGTTATAATTTTATTAGACCAAGTTATGCACTTGTTAGTGCATAATCCTGTACTCTCTAAAGTTAACTGCATAACTACTTGGCGTGAGAGTTATATCAGGTCAGAACACAAGACTTGGCTGGATTGAACCAGCTGAACTGAAATTAATGGGTTTTGATCTATCAGATTTTAGAATGTATTTTAATTTAATTAATTTAACTTTAAATTGAGTTCATTTCTCAGCAAAATTCTTAAGAGCACAGTTAATTAGCTAAGGTCCAAATTTGCCAGCTGATTCTAATTTGATGAGGGATTTCTTCTGGGTTCTTAATTGCTATATTTGCCTTTTTAAAAATCACAAATTCAAAGTCCAAGAAAAAAACTACTAGCCAATTGCATTAATGCATTACAGAGAAAGCATACATTAACAAGAAACATTACAGGAACTATGTACATTATTTTAAAAAATGAAAATTATTCTGTGTGATAGAACTATAATTATGTTTTTCAGTTATCACTGGTAGTTCACTGGGAAAAAGTCTTTGCTTATTGAAAAAGAAAGTCTTTGCTATGGTATAAAAGTTAAAAACATCTTAATGCTCTTTGATAATGGTAAGTAAAAGATACTTTTACATTTACATTTTTAAAATTCAACTACTATGAAAAATATTTTTCCTATACAAAAGTTCTTTTTAAAGGATACATTACAGAAAGATATTCTAAGAGATCTATTGAATCCTTAAGATGATACTCTAGTAAACAAAGCAGTACCATTTACTGTTCTAATGTGTTCCTTCAATTATCATTCAAGACTAGCACACTTCTAAAATTCTTTTACATTTACAATGAGTCAGATATGTTATTCATATTTCCAGGGGGGTAGTATGGAAGTAAAACAACATTTTTATTTTGATCAGATAAGTTTGGGGTAAACTTTGATAAACTTTTGATTACAAGCAAAAACTCATGAAAATAAATATTCAAATGAGCTATTGTCCAGTTTTGATATTTCTTAATGATACTATGGTAATAGAAACTGATGCCTGAGGCATCTAAGTTATTAACAATTTGAAAATTTGAAATTACTGGTCAAATGTACTGAGATTTAGTGAATTTTTCAGTGTTGCGCTAGATGATTTTGTGTTTAGTAGTGGTGTTCTATTTGCAGTATCTTTCACACCCTTTTGTGTATGGTTACCATCCGTAGGAGTGCTCTGAATTTTTCTCAGTTTTCTACAGACATGTAATTTATGAATAATAACTAACTGATAAATCAAATGGCTTTTTAGCTACTTAAGTTATGATACAAAATGTATAATAATGGTAAGACTTTCTATTCTTAATTCCAGCAACCTTGAAATCAAACCCAACCAACTGATGTTTGTGTGAACTAAGCCTAGTTTCTTAAAATTTCTAAACTTGTTTCTTTTTCAGTAAAATGGAGGTAACAATAATATCTAATTTAAGTGTCTGTCATGAGAATTTAAAGAAAAAATAGTTTTCACTTAGTGTCCAATATGAACTATTATTATGATTATTATTTTTAAAATACTAATAGTGCTAATACTAATAGTGCTCTAAATTCTTTCCTTCTTTCTTTCCTATTTCTTTAGCACTCTACAGCAAAGGATTTCACCTTTGCTACAACCCAGTGACTCCATGTGTTTTTCATTTTTCTCTCTCTAAGCAGACAGCTAGCTTGCACGTGCTTAATGTTGCTTTGAAAACAACTAGATATTTTAGTCCATGTGTTGAAAGACCATGAGGGGACACATTTAGATTTGATGCTTGAGCAATGTCTCTCTCAGAGATCCTGGATTTTGTACTGGACACAATGACTGCATGGGAATTGAGCTAGTCTCTTTTCAGGAGTGGCTGATTGCATTCTCTATAGAAGATGAAAGGTTGAAATGGATAATTGTTGTGGTGGCCCAAAGAAAGAAATATGGTGGAATATCTAGCTGCTCACTGTCTCATTGCTTCTGATAATCTTCTTGCAGGTAGGAGTGGCCATCTGCAGAACTCTGGCTAATTGAACATGGCCTGATTATTCATGTCACTGCCAAGTTTGACCCTCAAAAATTGTCCATGTGCTACTTTTCATTCCCTTTTCCTATGAATGGACTGAAAATAAATTACCTTAAGTCTCCAGGGAGTCCTGGAGACACAATTTGGCATGAGTCAAATCTCTGAGTCACCACTAAGAATAAAGCCCTCAGAATAATTGCTAATTCAGGGGCAAAGACATTGAATTCTTATAAGAGAGAAATAGACTTTACCATATTTAGCACCAAAATTTTGATGCTGTTTATTATAGCACTCATTCTGTTGTGACTAATTCACATTCCAAATAAGAGTAGCACCTACTCTGTGTCCTAGAGAATGAAAGGAAATTAATTATGCGAAAGTAATAAAAATAATTTTGTGAAAAGAGAATATCTAGTTAAAACAGAAGCAATAATAAGTGCAAAGGACTTTCAATAACCGGAAGTTCCTCTCTGTATGCCTCATACTTACTCCCCTCCGCCTCTCCCCTTGTTTCCCAGACTTACACCACATATATTTTCTCTCTGTTCCTAAGACTCCAATCTCTTTTCTGCAGCAGGACCTTCAAATATGCCGTTTCCCCTGTCAGAAGTGATTTCTCTGGAATATTTGCTTGACTGGCTCCTATTCATCCTGTGTTTCAAGTTAAAGGATTCTTCCAAGAAGAAGCATTTCCAGAAAATCCAGTTTAAATCAGACTCTTATTTTTAATCTTTTTATAATGCCATTTTATTTTCCTTTAAAACAGTCATTACTCTATGGAATCAGGCAGTAATTTAGATATTGTATTTTAAAATATCTTATTTTCCCAAATATTAAATGAAATGAAGGTTTTTCTATTTTAACCAATAAAAAAATCTTTGAAACACAGTGAGAATAAAATATTTAGCAAATAGAATTGGCTTATTTGAGATGAAAATGAAGGAAATAAAAGAGTGTTTTGTAAGTTATGTGCTTGTATTTTATCTTGGGGACAATTGAGAGTCACTGACTTACACAATCAAATTTTCTTTGAGGATTACTTAGTTTAGTAAAATAATTGATAATGATGTAGGTTGAGATGATGTTAGGTAAGTCTAGAGGAAAGTTTTTCTATAATCTATGATATAGCTAAAGATAGTATTAATTAAAGAAGTATGAGTTAGGATTAAAAAAAGGTATTTAACTGCAAGATGAGATATGAGTGGGGGTACAGTATAAATGACAGAATGAAAGAAACACCCCAGTTTATTGTTGGTCATGCAGAAAGCTGTGTGACTTTGATCAAATGGCTTAACTTTTCATAAATCTGATTTTCAATCAAACATATATGTTTTACAGTTTTCAAACTTTTGAAATGTCAGTAATAAAAGAATGAATGAGATTTTTCTGCAATGCTGAATCACCTTTTATTGAGTAGGAGTAAGGGATCCAGTGCCCCCAAACTCCAAAATTCCCAAACCCTTCTCAAGTTGCCTTTCTTGTGCCCACACACTGTTCCCTGAGTGGCTCTTAGGGTCTGAAAAGCACAATGTAAAAACAAATTGTCTCCTGGAGCTTCACATTTGGATGTTGGAGATTATCTCAGATTGAACTCATAATCATATTTTCAATCTGTTTCTCTACATATTATCTCTTCTTTTCTCAGACTATGTGTCCTCTGAGTTACCCAATCCATTCTCCAGGTCATTATCAACTATTTACTAATTTTCCCCAAATCTCTTAATTCCTTCCCATATATTTCTTATGAGAGCTAGCATTGTGATGGCCCATTAGTCCAGCATATCCAGCATATCCAGCATATCTAGTATGTTTAAAAAGAAACTAAATATGTATATTTATTCACACACCTATTTCTTATTCTTTTTTCTGTCATTAGAATAAATTTCATTAACATCTATCCAGTTGTTAATATGGAAAACATAAGGAAATGCTAAGTCAATTTCTATCTCTTCTTTTTCTCTTTTTTTATTTATATGCAAATAATTGACACTTCAATCCTAACAGAAACAGCTAGATAGAAGTCATAATTATTAGCCTATGAGTTAAAAAATCATTGAAATGATAGAATTGATTAAATCATCCAAATGATGAATGTGGAATGAGAATATAAGAATTCCAAAGGAAGTTCCTTGTGAATTTTTTTTTTTTTTTTTTTTTTTTTTTGCGGGACCCTCGCTGGTGGCCGGCCGGGGATCGAACTGGCACTGCAGGTTGGTTGTTGTTCTTTTTCCAGTTTTTAAAATACATTTCAAAAGGTGGCCTCCCCTGGTGGCGCAGCGGTTGAGAGCTGGGTTACGGCGCTCAACTGCTGCACCACCAGGGGAGGCCCCCTTTTGAAATTTATTTTACAAACTGGAAAAAGAACAACAACAACCAACCCACCAATCAATTATTGAACAAATTACTAGAAAAATGGAACCAAGGTAAGAAGAAGCCCAAAAGAATATTGAAGTACTAAAACCTAGAGAGTTGAGGACAGTCAACCTTTTGAAATATTGCAGACAGTAAGGTAAATGAGGTCTGAAAATAAATGCTAATTGAATTTTAAAAAGAGGGTGAGAGTTCTTAGCAAGAGAATTTGGTGGAGTTCTGGGCATAGCAATCATGTTTCACTGGGTTAAAGGCGAACAAGAAACACAGGTGAAGAAACATAGGTATGGACATCTACCAAGTCTTGGCCATGAAGTAGGAAGCAAGTCACAACATTTCTGAGCCTCATGTTTTTCGTCTGTTCAAATCTTGTGATTCATGTTTTGTCTTCCTTACTGATTTTCTGGGTAGGAATGGTGTTGTCGTGACTCCTAAAACTTTGAAAATCTTTTCTAAATTCCTGAAATAAGAACTTTTTCTGCAAGGTAGCAAGTGCCTTTTAGTTGCCAATATGTCATATTAGAATTATTTAGTTTAGAAGGCAGTAACCTTCTTGATGATAGGGTAGGTCTTATTAATTTTTGTATCTCTAGTCTCTAATACTGTACCTGGGATATTAAAAGTGCATAATAAGTTGTTGGTTTATGTCTGCAAATTAAATTTTGGCATGCAACTTAAATTCTATGGAATTAAGCACTGGTGTCATTATTCCCAGAAGGAACAGGTAAAAGTAAAAGAGAAAAACAGAAGGTGAATGCCATTTTAAAAATAATCCAGCATGTCCTTCCTTTCCCTTCTTACCAAATATAGGGCAAGATTGAGTAGTTCACTAAACCTAACACTGGCATGTGATACTTTCAGTATTCAGTCATTAATAATTACTTTCCAGAGGAAACAACCCAAATGCCCAAGTGAATTAAGAAGACATGGCACATATACACAATGGAATAGTACTAAACTATAAAAATAGATGGATTCTTGCCATTTGGTACAACATGAATGGAACTGGAGGTGAATATGCTACATGAATTAGCCAGAAGGAAAAAGACAAGCATTGAATGGTTTCACTTACATGGAATACAGAGAAACAATACATAAGGTCAAATAAAACCAAACCATAAACAAGCCCTAGAAATCTGACTATAAAATTAATCTCCCAGAGCAGGAGGGGGAAGGTGGAGAGCAAAGGGTGACGGTGCCCAATGTACTAAAGTGGAGGATTATGGGCACCTTGGTGGTAGGTGTGGTGTGGCAAGGTATATCTGAAGAGGTGTGATCCTATATCTCTGAATAGAAGCCAGTGTTGTAAATCAAGTTTGCCTTAATTAAAAAAAAAAAAAAGAATATCTGTAGGAAGACATACCTGAAACAATTTCTCTCCTCAATCTACAAACCTGGTTTTCCATATCTAGTGAGCCTTCCCCCCAAAAAAAAAGGTAGTGACTATAATATATATTTTTATTTATTTATGTATACAAGAACTGGGGTGTAGGCCAGAGGTGCAGGGAGTGAGAGGATTCACCAGTCAGGAGCAGAACAGGTGGATCTAGTGAAATACACTGCTGAGGGGAGCAGTGGGTGAGACAGGAGAGGTCTGCTGCACTTTGTGGGTCAGATCCCTGGCTAAGGGGCAATAGCATGACAGCACTGAGACTTAATCCCTGCACCACCAGGGAGGCCCAAGAGTGGTAGTGACTTTTAGTAATATTCGAAAACTCAAAAATTAACAACAATGTAAGAAAATAAATAAATGTAATTTAAAAAATTCTAAAACCCCAGAATGAGAGATTGCTTATTATATGCAGAATAAAATTAACAACCTTAAATCAACCTCTTTCTATAAAAATGCTCCATTATAAAAGTGTAGCAAGTTATCAAGTTTGGAACATGTACAAAAACTTAAGAGAATGCTGCTTTCAGATACTACAGTATATATTAGCTTATATTAGAAACAAGTTTTGGTTATTTGAAATCTTTAAATTCTCCTTAATTTAATCTTTAAATTCTCCTTTAGCTTAGTTTTTATTGGAGTTCTATTTTCTTGATCAGAAAATTTCCATTGTGCTACTTGGCCCAGAATGGCTTGACCCATATAGGCATTATTTTATCCATCAGAAATATCTCATTAAACCAACTAAAATCAATTTCATCCCTAGGGTAGTGAGTCAACTCTAAGGGACCATAGTGGAATGTTCAAATTAAAAGAAATATGGAATATAAGGATCATGGTACATCAAATTTATTCAAGGACATCAATGGTAATTAAAACAATGTATGAATTGTTGAATTTGCACCATCAGGGGTTGGCATTGCTACTGAACTCACAAATGAAACTTAGGTTGTGGGTAATAGACTTCAGAGATATTATATTGAAATGTTATTTCAACATTTATTTAGAAGCATAGAAAATCAGCATGATTTTATCCAAAAGAGGAGAAAGATATTTTAAGTGAAAAGCTAGTATAATGTTTTAAAGAAAGTTTATCAGACTTTTGTGATTAAGTTTTCACCAAAGCTATGAAACTTCAGTTCATTACTTAAAGTCCAAGAATATTACACACACACACACCCCACGCACACACTGACAGCTACTATGGATGTTTTGACTCAAACAACTTTTCCCATTTCTCTGCCTCCTTTTTCTGACACTGGATGCCTTAGCTACTAATAGCCCACATTCATTACTCTTCTTTGGAGAATTGCACTCCTTCTACTGCTGGTCACTTTCAATATATTTGCAAAGAAGTGGAAGTGCCTGAGTTCAAACTATTTTGTACAAGCTCGCTTGCCTCAATGGGATCCAGTGCTGAGTAATTTGCACTGCCGAGATTCCTTGCAAGATCAGGCTGAAGGTAGCCTCGGACCGAGACTGAAATTGCGTACTTGCTTGGTTTTCTTCCCTTCTTTATGCTGTTCCAATCAGTTCTTTACTAGATTCTCCTGGGAACATTTAGATAATCACTAGCATACAAATCCTTGCCTCAGGTTCATTTCTGGGGAATCCAATGGAAAGGAGATAGTATGCAAAAATACTCCTGTACAATAATTAGTTTTTGAAAGAGGTGTCTAAAAGATAATCCTGTTGGTGAGGAGCAAATGCATATACTTAGTGAATTCATTAGATATATTTATTGAGAAACTACTTGTCAAGCACTGGGGTAGAAACTTTGGGCATAGAAAATAACAAGTTCTCTCTTACCCTTACACTACCAGCAGACACAGCATTAAATGCACAGTATACTTAATTAGAGATGTGATGATTTATATGGAGGAAAAATTCGAGGGTCTCTGAAGGAAAATATGGGAGGGAGAGTGAAAACAGAATGATGGGTGGTAGAGGAGGTGGAGAGAAATAAATGGTTGGATTCAAAAGATAGTTATATATTAAAACGGACTGAAGACTTAGATATGAGGCAAGATAAGGAGTGGTGTCAAAGAACACAGTCCATATCTGTCAGAACACCTGGATATAAATGTTCACATTATCAAGCAGACATGGGCCACAGGAAAGGAAAAAAAAAGCAGTTTTGCAGATCCAAATAGATGCTGAAGATTTTAAGTGCATATTACAATTATGGCCAGTACGTAAAATGATTATTTTCAGCGAGAAACAACTTCAGTCTGTGTAGATATATGAAATATAAACATGTGTATTTGTTGCTTTGATGAAATGTTTAATATGATTTTCTTATGTCTGCAGTCATTGAGCATACAGGAATATTAGATGGCTATTATAGCTACCTAGAACTGGAAAATCTAAGTATATAAGAACTTTTTGGAAAATGTGGGCAGAATGAAGCTAAGGAAGGGATGAAGACAGACAAAGAGAAGGGGGAAATGAAGTGAGAGGAATTAATGTAGGAGGAAGAAAAGGAAGGAAGGGAGGCAGGTAGGGAGGCAAAGACAGGAAAACGGAAAGGAAGGAAGAAAACATTTGTTCATTTTTTTCCCCATTAATTGTCATAGATTCAACCCTGTACCAAGGTCATTGCCTTATTTTTTAATAAAGACAGATATACTGGATCCTATCTATGTGATAAAAAAAAAAAAAACACTTTTTTTTTTTTTTTCACTGAGGGTTGATGCTTCTAATTTGGTGTTTCATCTTTTCAAAAAAGAG